>NW_020438988.1:496217-497970 GCF_000699045.2 Agrilus planipennis | reverse complement strand
CCCCTTCCAATGTCTTGGATGCGCGCTGGCAAAATCGTAGGTAGGGAGAAAAAAGCTCATTATACTCTCGACTCTTGTTCATTAAACATACTTTTTCATACAGTACCTGCCAAAAGTTTTGTTCAATCATGAATAGTAGTGCGAGTCGAAAACAAGCGTTAAAGCCTTTAATATGTCTTCAAATATAAATAAACATCTCGTTGATATTTTCAGTAGTAATTGGTACCAATAACAACACATTTGAGCAATGCAATTTTAGCGGATAAAATGGTCAATTTTTCCCGGATTATAGGTTCCTCACCGATTAAAATTTTGGCCGAGAGTTGTCTTCTTTCTTTTTGGCCTAGTGCTGTTCTTTTCTACTTTGCGCCGATCAAACTGAAGGTCACATCGCTACAGAAACGAAACGAAGTATACCTTTTACGGATTTCAACTATATTGCCGCTCTAGAAGATGAACTCCTTAATTTCATAGAAGACAACCCCCAAAATAGTGCACGCAAAATAGCACGGAACGTTGACTTCCCTCATGTGACAATGTAGCAAATTTTAAACTTGTTGTTGTTGTTATTGTCATTATTATTTGTAACACTTGCACTTACTTGAAACTGATTTTCAACCGCGAGCGAATTTGTGTCAGTGGTTTCGACAGAGATGGTTTTTTGAATTTTCACAATAATCACTACTGATGCGAAAAAAATCCGCATCTCACGCATCCTCAGCTATCGCAACAATGGGTTTCGAGAAATGTCACCCGAGTAACCGATTTAAATTGATTTTTAATGAATTTAAAATACAACTCTTGGATACGACGCGTATAACGGTTGCCCTGAGTTCCAGGCACCTCTGAGACAGGGTCGCTGCATATTCGTGTTCTGCGACCCTTAAAACCCCCAAGTAACAAATTTGGACTTATTTTTATTATTATTGATCGAGTTACATTTTTTTTTATTACAGCTTTCCAATGCACATATAAGACTGCATTTTTCTTATGCACCGATGCATTTTTGAAGATAAATTGATCTCTTATTTTACAATGTTTGTAAATGGTCTCACGAATCGTATGCAGAAAACTGCATCTTGATCCGACTTACTGCATAAAAACTCAAACTATTTTCGTGCTTTATTTCTTCTACTATTAACTAGCCGTGAACACCTTAAGTAATATACAAAATCAATCATATAATCCTAAATAATTACTGTTACAATGTTATAATTTAAACAAAGCAAGCAAACTAGTTCAACTAATTTTTAATCCAACTCGGCAATCTATGCTGTAACAGTATACAACTCGGTCAAAGTATCACTAACTATGTCAGAGATATGCGCAGTGGCAAGTAGAAGGGATATAACTAGATCTCTTTCGGTTTAAAGGTATACTTCATTTACTTTCTCTAGCGATGTGCCCTTTCCAATGTCTTGGATGCGCGCTAGCAAAATCGTAGGTAGGGAGGAAAAAAGCTCATACTCTAGACTCTTGTTCATTAAACATACCTTTTTATACAGTACCTATCAAAAGTTTTGTTCAATCATGAATAGTAGTGCGAGTCGAAAACAAACGTTAAAGCCATTAATATGTCTTCAAATATAAATAAACATCTCGTTGATATTTTCAGCAGTAAATGGTATCAATAACAGCACATTTGAGCAATGCAATTGTAGTGGATAAAATGGTCAATTTTTCCGTGCAGTACTGTACGGATTATACGCTCCTCACCGGTTAAGAGTTTGGCCGAGAGTTGTCTCCTTCCTTT
>NW_020438988.1:477002-493331 GCF_000699045.2 Agrilus planipennis | reverse complement strand
TTCGAAGCAAATAATAATAAAAATATTAAAAAGTAAATACAACTGTCAGTGTTTAAATTCAGTCTGGATCTTTGAATAATATTTTTTTTGGTTTGCAGTGAATTATACAAAATATGCAAATTATAAAATACAAATTAGTTTTGAATTTTGATGAATGCGCCAAAAATAATTTTATTGTCTAATATTTTCACCAATCCTGAATTTTATTTTAAACTTCATAAATGTTCATATTGCGATATTTTTATATAATACTATTTTAATAAATAGTACTTATGTACGAAATTGAACAGTATATATGTATATACCTGCATTGTTTTCCACGCATTATTATTCCATTCATCGAGTGTTTGTGCATGTATTGGCTTTTGCGGAAGTGCTCTTCTGAGATGTCGTGGTAATTTTGAGTTTTCTGTGTGCCATTTCTGATTAAAACAAAGAAAAAAATTCGTGACACTTAATACCAACTTTGCAACCTATATTCACTGAACAAAATTTATACATACAGTGAATATATCTAATATTTTTTCGATAAAAAAGAACCAACACTAAGTACTTTGTTTTATCGCTTTATTTTCAGTATTCACTTCTACAGTTGGATTTGGAGAATTCACTTCGAATCATCCGCTTGCTGATGACAATATAATTTGACAAAACTATAGTAGCGAATATTGTAAAATGAAGAGATAAAAAACAAAGTACATATTTTTTATATACGTAACGTTAATTAA
This sequence comes from Agrilus planipennis, assembly GCF_000699045.2. Taxonomy (NCBI): domain Eukaryota; kingdom Metazoa; phylum Arthropoda; class Insecta; order Coleoptera; family Buprestidae; genus Agrilus; species Agrilus planipennis. Next base: position 492,603 of record NW_020438988.1, on the reverse strand, counting down.
TATAATATCTGACTAAAGTTTTTTCTTTTTTTCTTTTTTTTTCCTTTTAATTACCTCAATGCATTTGGGTTCATGTAATTTTAAAGACGCTGTCCCATATTGCCTTCCGCATAAATAACATATAAGAGTCCTGAGTCCCTTTGTTTTTAAATCCGCATTCCCATTTCGGTCTTGATTCAGTCTTGAGTTCATTTTTGCCACATTTTCTTTCTTTTTTCCTTTTTTATTTTCTTCGCTCTTTAGAATTTTTGTAATAGAAGACACTATTGTCCCTCTTCCAAGTTTAGTTGGGGACGTATTTCGTACTGATAACGAAACTTTTTTGTTAAAAGGATGAGTATGAAAACGTTCCGGTTTATCGTTTCTTCCGCAACTGCTACATGAAAACTGGTCATGTTTGGTCGATTTAAAAATTGCTGCTGATGTTTTATTTACAGGTGCGTCAGCTGTCGTGATGATACCATCATTATTCTTTATTCTGACGTCATTAGTATTATATGCGGCAAGGGTATGCCTTTGTCTGTCGATAAAGGGTCGATTGATTTGTCCTTGAACGCCTGATTTGCCACTTTTAATATCACTAAGCTTGACATATTGCCTATGTCTATTAAACAACTACAAACAAAATAGCTTTTCTTTTAAGATTGTTAGATCGATAGAAGACTTACATTAGAAGCAATAATTTAACCTAAAGCAAATGGGTCTTAAAATCACAAAGTATAATAAAAAAAAAAGAAAAGGTAACGGTCCGCTGCTCGATGAGCGACTGCGCATTCTAATAACACGTGAACAATGTCAGTTTTATTGGTACAATAAATCCAATAAAGTACAATCAATGCGAAAGTTGTTAAGTATAGTTAAACCTTTAAAGTGAGATTTAAGCGATATCGCATTTTTTTCGATATTCTGTATAGTTCCTTATCTGGTAGTTTCGGCGTTTTAAGAACCAGTCTTTCAGGAAAATTTAGTTAATTGCCCATAAAATATTTATGATAAATTTGAATTTCGTTTCTAAAGTTTTTTTAAATTGAAAGAAAAATACTAAAATAGAATACAATATTCATTCAGTGTATTTTCATCAATTATGTGGTTAAAATTAACGTCCTATGATTAGGACAGATTATACTTCAAGGTGTCGCTTAATATATTTTGACATCGTTTATTTTTTTGAATTTACTTTTATGATATGCATTTCATACGATAAAAACACCCAATGATTTCATGGGAATTACTGAACTACAAATTTCAGTATTAGTAAGTATAACAGATTTAGTCAAGTATAAAAATTACTTCCTAGGACAGGTATACAATATCATGTTTTGGTAACACATTTAATTTGTTGAAACATTGTTTAAATTATTTGCTGACCTGAAAATATCAGCCTTTAATGAGTAAAAAAAAAAAGTAACAATAAGAACTTTGCAAAAATTTGTTTTAATAAAAAATATAGTTAGTAAAGAAACCGCTAAGAAAATTACAAATCGGTTTAGCTAAACTTTACGAAAAACTATCAGAATGACCGTTTATCTCAATTTTTCTTTTTGGTTATTATAAAGTAACAAATGAAAGTGGATTATTTTCGTTATAAGTTGTACCGTAATCATAAGGTACGTTTATGTATAAATATAAAGGAGCATATTGTTTAGAAGAACTATTTATTAATCACTTAACAATTGTTTCGACTAAAAAGTCTTTATCACGAAAACAGATAAGACTATATAAGTTAATAATATAATTAAATATTTCATTGAATCAATATACTCTTTTATTTTTTAAAATAGTCTAAACATTTAAATAAATTATGCAGAAGATGCGACTGAAGCTCCCAAGAAGAACATGCTCCGATTAGCTTCAAATTTTTANAGTATCTACCATGGTAAACAGTGTAATAGCATGCTTTCACTAAGGTATTAAGGGTCAACCTGCACAGTACCCACTTTATAAACAAGGGTCAACTCGTATCATGCCCAAAAACAAAGCACAAAGGGTCGACTCGCATACTTCTCAAAACAAAATGTATTATATTGAAATATCATCATAAAAACTCATAATAATTAACGTAAACGAATCACAATCGATTAACCATGTAAAATTGGTCACCCATTGAAATAATTCACATTTAAGGTGTATTGAAAAAACAAAAACTAACACTTTTATAAAACAGGTGAATAATATTACTGAGCCGACTTTTATATTTTTCACTACCGACGAGTTACAAAAGACTGCCTGTATAAATATACTCTTTTATTTTTTAAAATAGTCTAAACATTTAAATAAATTATGCAGAAGATGCGACTGAAGCTCCCAAGAAGAACATGCTCCGATTAGCTTCAAATTTTTAACACAGATACTGTTCTTTGCAGCGTATCATTGAAGATTGGAAGAAACCCCTTTTTACCCCACGTGGAGTAATACAAGGATTTGTCCAGAAGGACTCTGTTAGTTATTTTATTTTATTTAAATGTAAAAAGCTAAATATTGATATAAAGAACCATCCATAAATTACGTCACACGAATTTCATGATTTTTTTACCCCTCCCCCGCCCTTGTCACAGCTGGTCACATTTGTGAGACTCCCCCCTTCCTAGTGTGACGTCACATATTTTGCAATTTTTACTTCTACTTCGTCAACCCCCTCCATCCCCCTTAACGTGTGACATAATTTATGGATGACCCCTAACCTCGTATAATTACACTGCTGGAAGTGACTGGAATAAATACACATAATGTCGTAATTTCTAATAGGTTTTTCAATTTGCCTTGGATTATTGTGGAATTTACTTGTTTGTTAGTGTTACTTTATTTATTTAGTGGCCATTTCATAAAAGACTATTTACAAAAAGGACAATTAATAGTGTGAAAGCGCATTCTAGTAGGGTTCTTATTCAACCGTCAGTTGCTGGTGAGTTAGATTATCAATGATTTTCCTAATTATTAGTTTAAGCGTTTCATATCTCTTTAGGTTATCATCAAATATCCCATATCATTATTATATCCCATATCATTATTTGACAACAAATATCAAGATTTAAACTTAACTAGAAAATGTAATATTTACTTTTTGTATTTTTTGTCGTTGTAAAACGATGTCAAACTTTGTGCACTTGGTGCTAAAAAACTAGCATCGTACTTGAAATTTTTCTGAGAAGTGTCCTAAATGGCGCTTTCTCTAGCGTCCCTATAAAAGGGAGCAGGTACTAAATTTCGAGGAGTTCCAATTCTAATTCTGTTCTTGCAACATGCCAAATTTTCTACGTCTTTTCCATTTTTTATTTTAAGTTAAGTGTTAAGTATAAATTAAGTTAAGTGTAAGTAATAAGGAATAAAGTTGTTTTCAAAAAGTGTGTACTGGTTTACTTGCTTGGAAGTGAGCGTGTACAGTCCAATTTAAGAACGCAACATAGTAGTGGGATACAACAATTCCAACTACTCCCGGTATCTGAGCCAAAATTCGCAGCAACTGGGTACGTCCCTGTCAGTGCTGCATCGGAGCGAATGGGCAATTTCAAAATTTTTAATAAAGGGTACGCTTTTCTTTTTCACGTTTACTTTTTTACAAGGTGGAAGTGCATTCGGCTCTTTCCCCGTAGATACTTGTTACATCCACACTTGATCAGCTGAGTGTCGTTACTCGCCTACATCCAGGCCCGTAATGAAACAAATTGTACATTCAAATTTACAAAGACGATTTGCGAGCTCAATTGTCACTGGATTGAAAAATTGTATCACACTTTTTTGTTGTATTTTGTGTCAGGAAGCCTGATTTTTCTTTTAATTATTATAAATGAGACACCCTGTATACAGGGTTTCGACCCAAGCCGGTATACGGTGCATATACAGAAAATATTTTTAGTCATACAGGGTGCTCCATTTGTATGTATATATATATTTTTATATTGTTGTACCTATCTCTACTAGTTTTTGAGATATTCAACTGTTTAAAAAAAACACGATTTCAACACGTCGAATGAGACCAAACAGCATCTAAACCATAAAAGCTAAAAAACCTACAATTTGAACAAATCATTTTGGCATAAATTACCGCATCTTTTTTTCTATGGGCAGAATGTCTAAGTTATTCAAAGCTGGAAATATTAAACCTACTTTTGACAATCTTACAAGACGAATAACTTTTTTTTAATAAAATGACCCATTAAAAGATATCGTTCGACGAGAAATTAAAAACCTTTTCTACTGATATAAAGTTTTAAACATAAAACAATCGATTTTTTCTAAAAACCTGTTAGAGATAAATATCAGTAGATTCTTAGATGAAATGCGAAAATACGCAAAGTTAATCTCATTAATAGAAGGAAGAATAAAAACCAGCAACACAGAAATACTTTAACAAAACCTTTGTTAGACCACTAATAGAATGACCTGAAAACAAAAAACAAAATTCCCTTCCCCAGTCGCTCCCAGCCTCCTTGACGCATATACCAACTACTACGAAAGGTACCTCAATTTATAAAACAAAAGTAGCGTTTATGATTAGGTAAAATTATTTCCTCAAACGCTAAATTAAGAGTATAAGTTTTTACTTATCTACATTTTTTCACTGCAATCTCGACCAATAAGAATTGAAGCCAATCAGAGCATAAACAATATGATGCATTTGTTTCTATTTCTTAAATAATATTAAATACTCTTTTTTATTAACATGTTTGGTACCTTATTTGGGTCTCCGCTGCTTATTTCATTTTCACTTTCGTCCACTGTTTTAAAAGCACGCTTACGGTGGGTCTTGAAGATAGGTTTCGACTTTTTAAAACCGTCTGTATTTACAGTATTATTTACTTTTGTAAGTGGCAAGCGACAAAGATTGGATATTGTTAAAAACTCCTTTCTCATCAACGACATATCAATTTTCCCAAGGTATTTGATATCAAGTACTTGAGGTTTTTCTAACGTGGCAGTTAACGGACGTTCCTGGTCTTGATCATGGTTTTGGAAGGTATTTTCTTTGTTTGACGTAACGAAAAGTTTCAAATTTGATTTCCTTTTAACCATCGCGTTCTTTTTTCTTCTTTAATTTTGTAAAATCGTATATTTCCAGAGAGGAAACCAAAAGTAATTTCTTATTTCTCTTTTTCCACCGCTTCATTTACCTATAAATTTGTTATCAATTCAATGTAACTGGCATTATTCAGCTTTAAAATATTTAACGTAGATTTCAATTGCAATTAATTAATTTTTGAATTCAAAACTAATAAAGAAATATTAGCGTATTTCTACGATTTGGAATAGTTATAATTATGCAGTAGACGGTGATCTCACGTTCTTTTTTAGCATAATTAAAATTGACATTGAAAAATTAGGTGTCATTACCAATTCCTTCTGTAACGTAGTTTGACTGTCGTCACTATATTTGTCATTACCATTTTAAGTAATGTACCTGTATGCATAGCTGCTTATTTTTTTATTTTTAAAAATACATAATAAAGGAAACCCCTAATATGATTCAGGATATTATTTAGGCTACGAGTATTATAAACATGAATATATGGGTAGTTCTACAAACNTTTATGTCCTACATTTACATGACTACATTTAGATATACTATCATTACAAGCTGGAAAATTTGTATGTTTATAGGTTTAGGTGTAGTGGGTAATTTCCAAAACTGGTCATTCAATTGTAGAGGTATTTACTTACGAAAAATATTCAAATGCTAATATTAATTTATATGATTTATTTTATGTCGAACAAAATTAAACCTGAAATAAACGTACGTAAGATAACAAAAGTATAATTAAATGAATTAATTACGATGACTTAAACCTAAATATTTCCATATAAACTTGTATTACAAACATGAAACAACTGTTCCTAAACAACAAAAATAAAAGCACTAAATTACGTATGTCTAAATGGTCTGATAAGTCCGAGATGACATCTGTAAAATAAACAAAAAGAAATATATGAGCGACCAATTAAACCACCAATAAATGAATAAAACGAAATGAATAAAAAATATTGTGTGGTTTTATGAAACCACGATGCAAGTGAAATTTTTCGGATTGTAGGCTTTTAACTGTAAATTTTCGGAAAATTATTCGATTTCGGGTATTAAAATTTAAATCGCATTCTTAATCTTATATTAATGATTGGATAATGGGAAACCAATAGTAAACAAGATATCCAACTATAAATTTTAATTTCAATCTGCGTATGAAAATACGGAATACATAATAAATACAATCATTCAGATGATAGACGCATGTTAAAAATTGAGAACAATATTTATCTAAATCATTGAATCATTTTGAACTTCAGTTATTCTGTCAATAATTTCATCTTCGCTTTGAGTTTCACAATCTTTAAATGTAATGGTCGTGCACTTGCACGAACGAGTGAGAATATAAATGTTACACGGTTAGCTCATGCGAGTCATGGGCGCCGCCATATTGGCCTTGGCTGATCTCCCGAGCGCCTTTCACTTTTACCCCTACTCTGCGACCGGCTGTAATGCGACATGCGATAAATGGATGAAAAAATTTGAGGAGATGTAATAAAAGTTTCACTTTAATAAATAATAGTTCATGATTTATATTACAATCTCCTCAGGATCACAGGTATTAAGGGTCAACACGTGAAATACCTCCTAGGAAAATAAATTAAGCTAGTCTAGAGTATCTACCATGGTAAACAGTGTAATAGCATGCTTTCACTAAGGTATTAAGGGTCAACCTGCACAGTACCCACTTTATAAACAAGGGTCAACTCGTATCATGCCCAAAAACAAAGCACAAAGGGTCGACTCGCATACTTCTCAAAACAAAATGTATTTATATTTAGTAACACCGAATAATACACAATTTGGAGAAAGCATTGCACTACAACAAGCAAGCAACATTGAAGCAATTTTATGTTCTCTCGGAAAAATATAATTTTGAATCATTGTGTAACACTAATACAGCATTACACTCGTAATTATCCGTATTAAAAAGAAGTCCTTGTACAGAATCCATTCGCAAATCCCTCAAATTTTCCTGATGAATAAAAGATACAATTTGGATTTGTCGTGGATAAGTAAAATTCATTTTAATTTTTATTTAAAAAAATAAAATGCACTTTCTCTAATTTTAAATATGTAAATTGTTCTTACTCTGCCTTTTTGTATTACAAAATAACCAATTTCTTCTTCGAAACATTCACTTAAAATCGAAATCACTTCTAATGCTTAAAAAAAGAATTTCAATATATATATTACTCATTAGCAAGTTAATCTAAAAACGGTTCAAAACAATAAAATTATACATTTTACTTTACTACATTCTGTCCACCTGTGCAGTAAAATTATTTCCTTTGTCGTACCTACCCACGAAGGTAATCAATCTTCATGAAATAATCGATTTCAGGGGTAAACGGTGAATACTTGACAAAAGAGACGCAGTCACTTCAAGGGCGACTTTTTTGAATGGTTATCGAACAGGTTGGTCTAAATTATTTCACGGTCACTCCGCACTATCTCCGGTGGTAGAAACAACGCTTTTCACTAACGAAATGAAACAATAATAATTTTCTACGTTTCGTTACAAATAAGTAAAGAAACAGAAAAAAAGTACATGTTGAATAGGTATGTGTCATTCCGAATGTAACACCTACGCTTAGAATAACAAAAAAAAGTTGTTTACTAAAATATTCATATTACAGGCGAGAAAACTATCTTTTCAATCTAACTCATTTTTTGTGTGTTAGGCTGTGCTTGTAAATCTTAAGATATACCTGGTTGAGCTGATAAAAAATGAGACTATTTTTCAGAATTTCACCATTAGCTTGGTATGTTGTTTCATGTAATAAAACAATGTAATATATTATCCAACCCAAGAAAGAATGAACTTGTGTCAGTATAGGTGAAGCAAAAAAAAAGTGTTGATTCATACACTCTTATTAGGTAGGTACTAGTAATACCCCTGATTCGATCTAGTGTAGCTCTATCCGTTTTTAATGCCACATTCATCAAATTATACTCTACAATCATGTCATGTATTAGTTCACTATTCTCTTCTATGTCTATCTTTATTTTTGTTAGTCGATTTAAGAAGGATAGTGTACTTGAATAGCACTGCAAATATTATATTTCTTCGCTCTTCACTTTTATACACACGATTATACATACTAATACACTCGTAACTCTTTTACCAGATCTTGTTAGAAAACAAGTACGGCATAAAATGACTAATCCGGTTTAATATTAATTTAATACCCACCTTTTGGCGTTTTTTATGTCCTACATTTACATGACTACATTTAGATATACTATCATTACAAGCTGGAAAATTTGTATGTTTATAGGTTTAGGTGTAGTGGGTAATTTCCAAAACTGGTCATTCAATTGTAGAGGTATTTACTTACGAAAAATATTCAAATGCTAATATTAATTTATATGATTTATTTTATGTCGAACAAAATTAAACCTGAAATAAACGTACGTAAGATAACAAAAGTATAATTAAATGAATTAATTACGATGACTTAAACCTAAATATTTCCATATAAACTTGTATTACAAACATGAAACAACTGTTCCTAAACAACAAAAATAAAAGCACTAAATTACGTATGTCTAAATGGTCTGATAAGTCCGAGATGACATCTGTAAAATAAACAAAAAGAAATATATGAGCGACCAATTAAACCACCAATAAATGAATAAAACGAAATGAATAAAAAATATTGTGTGGTTTTATGAAACCACGATGCAAGTGAAATTTTTCGGATTGTAGGCTTTTAACTGTAAATTTTCGGAAAATTATTCGATTTCGGGTATTAAAATTTAAATCGCATTCTTAATCTTATATTAATGATTGGATAATGGGAAACCAATAGTAAACAAGATATCCAACTATAAATTTTAATTTCAATCTGCGTATGAAAATACGGAATACATAATAAATACAATCATTCAGATGATAGACGCATGTTAAAAATTGAGAACAATATTTATCTAAATCATTGAATCATTTTGAACTTCAGTTATTCTGTCAATAATTTCATCTTCGCTTTGAGTTTCACAATCTTTAAATGTAATGGTCGTGCACTTGCACGAACGAGTGAGAATATAAATGTTACACGGTTAGCTCATGCGAGTCATGGGCGCCGCCATATTGGCCTTGGCTGATCTCCCGAGCGCCTTTCACTTTTACCCCTACTCTGCGACCGGCTGTAATGCGACATGCGATAAATGGATGAAAAAATTTGAGGAGATGTAATAAAAGTTTCACTTTAATAAATAATAGTTCATGATTTATATTACAATCTCCTCAGGATCACAGGTATTAAGGGTCAACACGTGAAATACCTCCTAGGAAAATAAATTAAGCTAGTCTAGAGTATCTACCATGGTAAACAGTGTAATAGCATGCTTTCACTAAGGTATTAAGGGTCAACCTGCACAGTACCCACTTTATAAACAAGGGTCAACTCGTATCATGCCCAAAAACAAAGCACAAAGGGTCGACTCGCATACTTCTCAAAACAAAATGTATTATATTGAAATATCATCATAAAAACTCATAATAATTAACGTAAACGAATCACAATCGATTAACCATGTAAAATTGGTCACCCATTGAAATAATTCACATTTAAGGTGTATTGAAAAAACAAAAACTAACACTTTTATAAAACAGGTGAATAATATTACTGAGCCGACTTTTATATTTTTCACTACCGACGAGTTACAAAAGACTGCCTGTATAAAAGAATTCTGTCATCAGTAACTGCGCCTATGGTTATTAAAAGGGTCACTTGTTCAAGGCGTTATCGCGCCCTTCATATAAACAAAGTCTAGAGAATTCGGACAAGGGTAGACGCATGAATTGTAACAGCTGAAAACTGCTTCTTAATATTTTAACCTTAACAGAAAAATTCGTCTTACAAAAATATCTTGCACAATTTCAAAAATTCTTTCACCAATATTTCGAATAGACCTTCAAGGTGAAGATAGGCTGTGTATACCTATTATTTCGTTAAAATAAAAGTTTTAGGAAAGAGTGGAGGTGCGTGTCCAACCAGTCTTAGGACTGACGACCTTGATGATGATGATGATGATGTAGGTCCAAAAATTCATCGTTTTCTAGGAAAACGTGTTTGAAAATACAAGCAAAGGCGAATTTGAGCCTAGTAGAAAAAACAGCACGGCACCGACGCATTCAATCAGCAGATGTATAGGGTAACCGGTACAGTAATTGGTACTTTAGAAAGCAGTCGACCTTTCTTTCTCTCCAACTTCTCTATTTTTTTTTATTAATGTATGCAAATACCTGCATAGCGGATTAAGAACTGTTTAATGTTTAATTTGTTAAGAATATATTGTCATGATTTTATTATTAATACTATAAAAATCGCGCATAAATTAAAGGCAGTCTAAATTTCAGTTATTAACACTGACATTATAGTAACTGTCACTATAGCGATTGGCAGTCACTTTTTAGTACATTGGGCAGTAGGGAAGGCAGAGGAATATTTAGACAAGTAAAAAATATGACCTAGCAATTACTTTTGTAAATATATTTATATATTTTTTAAATTACAAGTTTTACATTTAAAATCGTTGTCATCTTTAATGTTGAACATATTGTATTTTTCTATGGACTTTTTATGCNAATAATATTACTGAGCCGACTTTTATATTTTTCACTACCGACGAGTTACAAAAGACTGCCTGTATAAAAGAATTCTGTCATCAGTAACTGCGCCTATGGTTATTAAAAGGGTCACTTGTTCAAGGCGTTATCGCGCCCTTCATATAAACAAAGTCTAGAGAATTCGGACAAGGGTAGACGCATGAATTGTAACAGCTGAAAACTGCTTCTTAATATTTTAACCTTAACAGAAAAATTCGTCTTACAAAAATATCTTGCACAATTTCAAAAATTCTTTCACCAATATTTCGAATAGACCTTCAAGGTGAAGATAGGCTGTGTATACCTATTATTTCGTTAAAATAAAAGTTTTAGGAAAGAGTGGAGGTGCGTGTCCAACCAGTCTTAGGACTGACGACCTTGATGATGATGATGATGATGTAGGTCCAAAAATTCATCGTTTTCTAGGAAAACGTGTTTGAAAATACAAGCAAAGGCGAATTTGAGCCTAGTAGAAAAAACAGCACGGCACCGACGCATTCAATCAGCAGATGTATAGGGTAACCGGTACAGTAATTGGTACTTTAGAAAGCAGTCGACCTTTCTTTCTCTCCAACTTCTCTATTTTTTTTTATTAATGTATGCAAATACCTGCATAGCGGATTAAGAACTGTTTAATGTTTAATTTGTTAAGAATATATTGTCATGATTTTATTATTAATACTATAAAAATCGCGCATAAATTAAAGGCAGTCTAAATTTCAGTTATTAACACTGACATTATAGTAACTGTCACTATAGCGATTGGCAGTCACTTTTTAGTACATTGGGCAGTAGGGAAGGCAGAGGAATATTTAGACAAGTAAAAAATATGACCTAGCAATTACTTTTGTAAATATATTTATATATTTTTTAAATTACAAGTTTTACATTTAAAATCGTTGTCATCTTTAATGTTGAACATATTGTATTTTTCTATGTACTTTTTATGCGTCTGTGTTTGAACATGTGAATCCGCTACAAGATTTATATTTCTGGTACAAAAGAAACACAATCCGTAGGTATTCAACAATCATCTTGGAAAAAGGTATTCTTTGCACACTCAATAGCTTCATTTATATAAATATTCAAAATTATATTAATTTTTTTATTACAATGGTTACTATCATGCATTTGGTTTTCGTTAACGATAACATCATGAACGACCTAGTTAGTAGCAGTTCTTTCCTGTAAGAAACTAATTTGCGACAATACTTTAGTTTATAATCCTTTAGATTTTATATTTTGAGTGGTTATTGTTGGATTCGTACACTTCTTTTTTTCAACTTTTTTACTTCATTATTGTGTTTCTTCTCTATTCGTTTACGCTTTCTTTCTTCCTCTTCGTTTTCTTAGTTAAAATTTTCAACTGCAATTTTTTCCATTGTTCAGAGATTAGTGCAAATGGCATTCTAACCGACTTTCTTGTACCTTTTCTAACTGGACACTCTGACTACATTAGATAATCTCCAATTGAGGCATTACTTACTTTTAATTATTGTTTTACTGATTTTTCTCTACAGTTTGAGTAAAACCTAAAATTCTTCTGATTCTTGTCCAGATGCTTTTTCAACTTTATTTAATTTGGTTATTATATCATTGCCTGTTAGTTCTTTGAATCTTAAGTACGGTATTGTATAACCCCGTTTTTTTTTGTGCTTGATTCGGATTTTATTTTGCCTAGACATTTTGTGTAATTATGGTGTCAGGGTTTCACGGACATAAGCCTGTTGTTATTACTTCATTTCGTATTATTGGAGTTTACTCCTTAAAAATTGCTTCATATATAGCGCACGGTATGAAAAATAGATGGGTAGTAAAATCAAACGTTAAGAAAAAGTAAAGGGTCACATTTCCTCTGCGTAATACGAGGGTGGATTGATAAGTTTCCGGCCTGACCAAGAAAAACAAGGTTTTTAAAAATTTTTTTTTTTTATTTCTCAACATAATCTCCTCCAAGGCTGATACATTTCTCATAGCGGTGTTCCAGTCTATTAATGCCATCTCTATAGACTGATTCGTCAAGCTCCTCAAAATAACCATTTACAGCTTCGATTACTTCTTCATTGTCCGCAAATCTCTTACCGCCAAGCCATTTTTTGAGATTAGGGAACAGAAAATAGTCACTCGGGGCTAGGTCTGGAGAGTAAGGAGGGTGCGGCATCAATTCAAACTTTAGATCGTTGATTTTAGCCGTCGCAACGATTGACGTGTGCGCTGGTGCGTTATCGTGATGAAACAAGATTTTTTTCTTCGCCAGATGAGGTCGTTTAATTTTCACCTCGTGGCTCAAACGTTGCAATAAGTCTGCGTAGTATTGACCAGTGATAGTATTACCCTTTGCAAGGTAATCAATGTATATAATACCTCTTGCATCCCAAAAAACAGTAGCCATAACCTTGTTCGCCGAAAAAATTGTTTTTGCCTTCTTTGGAGTTGGTTCCCCTGGTCCAATCCACTGTTTAGACTGTTCTTTGGTTTCAGGAGTGTAGTGGTGGACCCACGTTTCGTCAACGGTTACGAATCGACGCAAAAATTCGCTTGGATTACGCTTATACAATGACAAATTTGCGGTAGAAATGTTTTTTCGAATCAATTTTTGGTCGACTGTTAGCAAACGCGGCACCCATCTTGCACAGAGCTTTTCCATATGCAAATGTTGGTGCAAAATATGTTGCACACGTTCATATGACATCTTACAGGTCTCAGCTATCTCACGCACTTTCAATCTGCGGTCTCCCAGCACTATTTGATGAATTTTTTCGATCATATCTGGAGTTGTGACCTCAACGGGGCGTCCTGAGCGAGGCCCATCAGAGGTGCTCACACGACCCTTTTTAAACTCGGAAACCCACTGCTTAACGGTTGAATATGACGGGGAGGATGTCCCCAGTGTTGAGTCCATCTCTTTTTTAATTTCCTTCGGCGTTAACCCCTTCAAATAAAAGTATTTGATGACAGCACGATTTTCCTGCTTTTCCATTTTTACGAAAACCACAGAGGCGTCTTGTTCAGCGTGCTGTCAAACCTACACTAGCAAGGAGATCGGGCTGAAACTATAGCTACAAGCTATCCAAGGATGGTACTATAGAATGTCACCTCAAGGTAGGCCTAGTGGCGTCATCTCTTGGTTAGGCCGGAAACTTATCAATCCACCCTCGTATAGTGCAGACGCCAAAGGAAGTTGAGCATGCAAAATGTGAGGACCGGCAACTATGCTCAAATACTTTTACCTGAGGTACCAAACAACAAAAAAAAACATTTACTCTCTCTCTCTCTTTCTTTCTCACTATAACATTCAGTATACGTGTAAAATTCAAACGTCAATTTGTAGAGTGTGAATGATTTAAAGTTTTATTTTTATTATTTATGTCTATTGATATTTATACTTACACATAAAGAGAAGTGAATAAAGTTATTAATATCAATAAATATATGAATTCATTTACTTCCTTTGCCTATTATATATATTTTAAAATAATCGTTTTTAACGAGTAAACTCCAGTCACGCGTCGGAGCTGACACGCACAATTTTTTTCAGGCTTCATATATGTGTCAATAACTATTTTTAGAACACCTGCAAATTTTTGTTGGGCTAATGCCTCAGAATTATTTTTTCCTCGATATTTAAAATCAGCCACTTTTTCTAATTTTCATTTTCTTCCTTTGCATACCAGTATTTTAGTTTTACTTTTATTTATTTTCATACAGTACTGTTTTGTCAGTAGCGCTTCCATTTTATTTAAAGCTAAGTCTCTAAGTTCTCCTTGCTAGATGCTAATACTGCTATACCAAAACGATTTAAGAGTTTTAAAAGTTCCCATCAGCCGATTGTAATATTCATGTAGAATTTCCGTCAAGGGAAATTAGAATAATATTCAGTTGTGAGCAGAGATCGCTAAGCTGATACGAAGTATTTGTACTATGACCGTCAACATATAAGGTAAAGGAACTAATGATGCCTTAAGGTATTAACAAAATATATAATAACTTGACAAGACTAAACCTGTTGCTGTAACTTTCTTAGATTTGGCAAAAGACTTTGATTCTGTCAACCACCTAATTCTATTATACAAATCGTGTTGTTATATTTTAAGTGGCAATGGACATAAACTATTATCTAGCTATTTATGTAGCACTAGGCAGAAAATTAGATTAGGTAATATCGAAAGTAAATAAAATAACGTGTTACAAGTGAAGTTCCACAAGGGTTGTTTAAATAACAAAATTGATAATATAAATTTAGGCAGAGTGGATAACAGTAGGTAAATATCTAAGATTAATTTTTAAACTTAACTTAAAATGGGTTAAACATGTCGAATACTTAGCGAATAAATTAAAATACCTAATTTTTATTTTCCATAAATTGTCCAAATTTATGTCAACTAACATTTTAAAAATAATTTATTATGTAATTTTTGTAATAATAATTGCTTGGGGAGGAGCTTACAATAATAGCGTAGAAGTACTACAAAGAATACTAAAAATAATTAATTAAAACCAATTTGATGCTACTCCTGCCCTTAGCATTAAGCAGTATCTTGCTTATGAACCTTTAAGATTTAATCATTGTAATTTGAAACAAATATACATTAATTCTACGAGCACAACCAGAAATAAAACTATACAATTACATAAGATTTCTCAAACTGTCAGTAAGAAAAGTTATTTTAACGTCGTAAAACATTTTAATTGGCTACCTAAGCCTCTGAAAATAATAGATATAAAAAAGAAATCTAATCAGTCGAAAATAAAAATTTGAATTTCTCCTTACATTATGAAAGCATAAAACTAAAATTTTAATTATAGTATATTGTTCTTACATTTTAGTGTTTTCTTAGTATTTAAGTTTTGTATGCCAGGGTCTGCAAATAGGTATTCTTCTCTCTACAGAATTACAGTTTGTGATTTTTCTTGTTATAATATAAATAAATAAATTATATGCACATAAATGCATGAATTTGGAATAGTTA
>NW_020438988.1:473738-476993 GCF_000699045.2 Agrilus planipennis | reverse complement strand
AAATGCATGAGATAGCTCTGAATTAAATTTTTATTAAGTTGAAAAAAGTATGGACTGAAATACCCCATTATACATCATAATTAAAGTTAGACCTTCAGCAATATTCAATTCAATTTTTTCTATTATTGAAAATAATTAAAATATACAAGCTGTAACGCTTGTCGTGGATTGATTTTTTTAAAAATACTTTATTATCACTAACCTTCTATTATATACACAATGGAAAAAAGAACAAATTTATACATATTACCTTAATCTAACAAAATGTCATGAAAGTTCAACCACGATGCAAATGTTCTTAATCACAACGTGAAAGTGTGAGTCCGCGTGTGGCTCTAAACTTAAACTTAACACTATTGTCCGACACAAACACTGGTTGACGTCACACAATATTCTTACTAGCACTTGGAGGTAGGGTTCTATACAAAGAAAACTCCTGACACCCTTTTCAAGTCTAAGGACCACTCTAATGTTCCTACTGAGTAAAACTCTTAGAGGTAGCTTGAGACTGATGTTGGTCTCGCTTTTGTAAAAAAAAAACTTTTGGGTGTTTCATTCCCACCAGCCAGTAATGCTGGTGGGCGGGCAGTCCCTCCGGACTACGCCGGAAGGTAGGGCGGAAGGCCCACTTCAGCCTGCTTTCAGGAATCGTGGGAATGGGTGGATGGATGGTGGTTCGGGTGAGAAAGATGAGACGGACGAAATGAAGACAGAAGAGAATGAAAGATTATCTGTGGAATATTACTGCCTCAGCATTTGGCTAAGTGATCCAAGGAAATCACAGAAAAACTTGGGTCAAGGCAAATGGACCCGGAATCGAACCGGCGTCCTCCCGAATGCTATGCAATGGTCTAAACTTCTAGGCCATGCCGCTCGGTTTGCTTTCGTATTTTTTTTTATGTTTTCGTGGAAGAGGGGAAATCTTCGAAAGACACCCAGCCGTCCGTACGACTGGGAAGTGTCGGATTTCCGAGGAAGAAGTCCTCGGACCTACCGACTAAAACCCCTTTACCTCAGGCCGTTCTAGAACCAACCAGGGCCCTCTTCTGCTGGTGAGATTATGATAGTGTTATATGATTAAATTTTGAGTTGTTGAAGTGTGTATGTGTTTGTGGATTTACGTGAGTGTGAGTGGATGTTTTAATTTTAGGGGGTTGGGGAGTGTTTCGTGGTAGTCTATGTATTCTTCGGGTAGATCTGGAGTGATCCCCAGGAGGGAACGGGAGCTTGTTCTTTGGTTATCGTGTTTTTCGTTGGGGAGTGTGGGTTAGAGTTCTTGTTATCGATAGCTCTTTTAGTGGATTTGGATTGTAGGTTATTGATTCGTGTAGGGATTGGGGTAATTGGAATGTTGTTGTAAAGTGTGACGGATGGAAAGTGTAGGTCTAATCTCGCTACTTTGCGTAAAATACGTCGTTCGGTTGCGAGAATCCTGTAGGACAAGTTACGCGACGTTCTGGTAAGTGTAGCTGCCCTATAATCAATTAGCGGTCGAACAAAGGTTTTGTATGTATGAAGGAGCATATCTGTTTTACAAATTTTAATACGCCCGTTTATTAACGAAATTAGGTTAGCGCGTTTCCGTACTTTGTCCAATGTGTGTTTAATGTCTGCATGCGGGTTCATTGTGTGTGTGGAGATGATTCCGAGATACTTTATTTCTTTTTGTAACATAAGCTGAACATTTAATAGTTTAACATTAATATCGTCCGCGGTGAGAATGTGTCTGCGTTGTAAGTTGGGGTGTCTGAATAATATCAGTTGTGTTTTGTTAAGGTTGGGTTTTATGCGCAATTTACTTAGCCATAGTTCCAGTGTTTGAATTTTGTCGACTGATTTTGTTGTTGCATGCTTTTGAATTGCTACCGGTTGCCCAATAAGCAGTGTCATCAGCAAGACTGATAGTGTTTTCAAGCGGTTGTGGGATGTCGTAGCAATATATGTTATAGAGAAGTGGCGCTAGTACAGTGCCTTGGGACACACCCGCGGATAGAGCAAATGTGCGAGATAATGTGTTCCCGATTTTTATTTTAAATGGTCTTCGCTTTCGTATAAAACTTTTGGGTGTTTCATTCCCACCAGCCAGTCATGCTGGTGGGCGGGCAGTCCATCCAGACTACGTCAGAAGGTAGGGCGGAAGGCCCTCTTCAGCCTGCTTTCAGGAATCGTTGGAATGGGTGGGTGGCGGTCCGGGTGAGAAAGTTGAGACGGACGAAATGAAGACAGAAGAGAACGAATGATTATCTGTGGAATATTACTGCCCCAGCATTTGCCTAATTGATCCAAGGAAACCACAGAAAAACTTGGACCAAGGCAGACGGACCCGGAAACGAACTGGCGTCCTCCCGAATGCTAAGCAATGGTCTAAACCTCTAGGCCATGCCGCTCGGTCGCTTTCGTATTTTTTTTATTAGATTATTCTCGAGGAGGGGAAATCTTCAAAAGGCACCCCCTCAAGGGAGGTAGTGTCGGATTTTTACCGACTAAAACCCCTCCTCGAGTGGGGAGATAAACCCTGATGGTTACTCATCCCCGGGAAAGGAATGGAGGGTTGGGATTTGGGAGAGGAATGAGAAGGAGAATTTGTTAAACGTGGGAAAGATTCGGGGGGGGGGAGAACTGTCGGAGTAGGTGGTCCACCTCGGGGGTGGACACTCGCGCTAAAAAGCGAAGCTAGGAGTGAGCGAGAGGAAGACTCATTGTAGAAGGTGACAGGGCCTTCGGAAACGGTCGTTTGGCTTCGGGGCGAAGTTGGAGAGTGTCGAAATTGTGGTGTTTGCGTGGCCTGCCACTGAGGCCCGGAGATTTGCTACGAATGAGATTGCATCCTCAGGAAACGAAGGCAAACCGGTTTCTTTCAGAATTTGGGTGTTTCTGACGAACCAGGGATGGTTTTTTAGCGTCTTTTGGTGGATAAATTATGAGTACCAAAAAAACACTAATAATAACAGATAACAGTTTATAACAATAACAACGAAAACACAAGTAACAAAAAGGCACAAGGAGTGAAACAAACAAACGAGAACAAGGTAACAGAAAGAACAAGATAATACAACAATAACAATAACAAAGACAACAAAAATGAAACAATGTAGCAAATAGGCAAAGGCACTTACGAAAGGTGGTAGTAGCGGTAGACGAGAGACTGTCTTGAGATAAGAAATTTTAGAGTATTTATAGGATAGGGTTGTTAGTAATTTTGATAGAATGTTCTAGAAGGAAAAGTAGTGAGAGAGAGGGTGAAGACACTAGTTT
>NW_020438988.1:468177-472167 GCF_000699045.2 Agrilus planipennis | reverse complement strand
GAGGCGACGCTAAAAACCGCAAGACTCCGTAGCTCTTGCGCAGGCGCGAAATAATTTTGAGTCATGTCTATGATTTTGCTCTTGCCGCCTTTTTATTCGAATTCAAACAAACGATCTCAAGCGTTCTGATCTGAGGAGTAGAAATAAACTGGGCAGTAATCTACTAATAATTGATAACGTAGGCAGAAAAATGATACTCATATACAATGTAAACGCATTCTTTATTAATATGAATGGAAAATAAAATAAAAAATAAAAAATTATTTCAACAAATTTATAATGCAAAATAAATACATAACAAACATGTTTAATTAATTATTAAATTTATTGTAATTATGGACAGGTTTCTATGAAACAAAGCTAAAACATCACAAAGAACGAAGAAACAATTCTCACTTTAAACTTTTTCAAAGGTTTTTATTAAAATAGAAAGTACAACTGTTTCAATTAGATTAAGTCTTTCTGAAGAGTACATACAAAATGGTTTTGTACATTTGAATCCTAATGTACTCCTTTCTGCTTTCGTTAACTTTATCATCTAGAAAAATAAAAAAACCTTTAATCAAGGCTTCCCATTTAATGTTTAGAAAAACTCATGTTTGGGATTAGATTACATATGTACTTTATTTTTTCTTAGATAGGAAATACTCTTGCTTAGCCATTTTACGTTTTCTTAAATTTCTAATTTGTTTTTGAACTTTTTCTGTATGCTTTCCAAATTCCTTGAGTGCTACTTGAAAGGCTTCATCATTCAGTTGATTCATTGCATTGGGATACGTTTCCATTGCTATCTTCAATTGCGTTTCACGGTCTTGATGTACTTCCTTGTTATTTATATTTTTCTGATTTTGAAAATGATTAATATAATATAACAGATATAACGTAAAAACGTCTGCCTAATAATAAAAAGAATTACATTAAATTGTTCGACACTATTTACACCAGCACCACTTATAAACTTAACACAAAAATAAGTAATTGTTTTAAGAAAGCAGAATAAATTCGCTTTTTAAACAATGATTATGAGTCTTTGTTTAATGCATAGATTAAACACTGTTGCATGAGCACAATTCTGCAGATGAAGGAAATCCAAAAACGAATGAAATAAATCAGCATACACGATTAACCATGAATTGAATTGACGGTTAAAAATGTAGTTAGAGGTTAGAACGATTTAAAAATATGAAAAAGGGCAGCAAGACGATTCTCATAGACATTCTTGACAGGAGTCAATTTCGCGCCTGCGCAAAAGGTACGGAGTCTTGCGGTTTTTAGTGTCGCCTGGGTGGATCGAACCGAGTTACCAGGAAAGGGTAGTCGCACAAGGGTAGGAGGACATGCGTCTCTACAGCTACTAAGCCCGAGTGGCGCCCTCACGAGCGGCACAGCGGCGCGTCGGGAAACTGCGCTGGGGTAAAAGCGGCAAAATTTCGATTTGAACGAGACGCGTGCTACAAAGGGTAGATTCATCTTTCGATAAGAAAATATGATAAATCCTATTGGGTTCTAAAAATATTGATAATGTTCAAGTCACAATTTGAAGGCCCCGACACAACGGGTGCTTGCAGAATTTTATGAAAGTAATTAGTTAACGAATTTAAAATTGCTAACATTGTAATAAAACGAGTGCCTTATCTGTGGTAGCCAGCTGACTATACCTACACCATCCATTAATATTAATTAATCAGCAGATAAGTACGGTAGTTTTCCTTAAACAACTAATAATTACAATCGAGGAGTTACGAAAAATTTTTCAAAGGACTGGGTCGATCTCTTATCGTGCTGATGGTTAACACACATTTTCACATTGCTATTTTCCGTAAGGTGTAACTCTTATTCCTTTGAACAAATTAAAAACCTTCCAAAAAAAAAGTGAAATTCATCACCATCATAAGGTCCTCAGTATAATTAACAGCAAATAAATAAATAATCAATCATCATCATCATAAGTNCCTATAATCAATTAGCGGTCGAACAAAGGTTTTGTATGTATGAAGGAGCATATCTGTTTTACAAATTTTAATACGCCCGTTTATTAACGAAATTAGGTTAGCGCGTTTCCGTACTTTGTCCAATGTGTGTTTAATGTCTGCATGCGGGTTCATTGTGTGTGTGGAGATGATTCCGAGATACTTTATTTCTTTTTGTAACATAAGCTGAACATTTAATAGTTTAACATTAATATCGTCCGCGGTGAGAATGTGTCTGCGTTGTAAGTTGGGGTGTCTGAATAATATCAGTTGTGTTTTGTTAAGGTTGGGTTTTATGCGCAATTTACTTAGCCATAGTTCCAGTGTTTGAATTTTGTCGACTGATTTTGTTGTTGCATGCTTTTGAATTGCTACCGGTTGCCCAATAAGCAGTGTCATCAGCAAGACTGATAGTGTTTTCAAGCGGTTGTGGGATGTCGTAGCAATATATGTTATAGAGAAGTGGCGCTAGTACAGTGCCTTGGGACACACCCGCGGATAGAGCAAATGTGCGAGATAATGTGTTCCCGATTTTTATTTTAAATGGTCTTCGCTTTCGTATAAAACTTTTGGGTGTTTCATTCCCACCAGCCAGTCATGCTGGTGGGCGGGCAGTCCATCCAGACTACGTCAGAAGGTAGGGCGGAAGGCCCTCTTCAGCCTGCTTTCAGGAATCGTTGGAATGGGTGGGTGGCGGTCCGGGTGAGAAAGTTGAGACGGACGAAATGAAGACAGAAGAGAACGAATGATTATCTGTGGAATATTACTGCCCCAGCATTTGCCTAATTGATCCAAGGAAACCACAGAAAAACTTGGACCAAGGCAGACGGACCCGGAAACGAACTGGCGTCCTCCCGAATGCTAAGCAATGGTCTAAACCTCTAGGCCATGCCGCTCGGTCGCTTTCGTATTTTTTTTATTAGATTATTCTCGAGGAGGGGAAATCTTCAAAAGGCACCCCCTCAAGGGAGGTAGTGTCGGATTTTTACCGACTAAAACCCCTCCTCGAGTGGGGAGATAAACCCTGATGGTTACTCATCCCCGGGAAAGGAATGGAGGGTTGGGATTTGGGAGAGGAATGAGAAGGAGAATTTGTTAAACGTGGGAAAGATTCGGGGGGGGGGAGAACTGTCGGAGTAGGTGGTCCACCTCGGGGGTGGACACTCGCGCTAAAAAGCGAAGCTAGGAGTGAGCGAGAGGAAGACTCATTGTAGAAGGTGACAGGGCCTTCGGAAACGGTCGTTTGGCTTCGGGGCGAAGTTGGAGAGTGTCGAAATTGTGGTGTTTGCGTGGCCTGCCACTGAGGCCCGGAGATTTGCTACGAATGAGATTGCATCCTCAGGAAACGAAGGCAAACCGGTTTCTTTCAGAATTTGGGTGTTTCTGACGAACCAGGGATGGTTTTTTAGCGTCTTTTGGTGGATAAATTATGAGTACCAAAAAAACACTAATAATAACAGATAACAGTTTATAACAATAACAACGAAAACACAAGTAACAAAAAGGCACAAGGAGTGAAACAAACAAACGAGAACAAGGTAACAGAAAGAACAAGATAATACAACAATAACAATAACAAAGACAACAAAAATGAAAACAATGTAGCAAATAGCAATAGAATAATAAAAGCACTTACGAAAGGTGGTAGTAGCGGTAGACGAGAGACTGTCTCGATAAGAATTTTTGAAGAGTATTTATAGGATAGGGTTGTTAGTAGATTTGATAGAATGTTCTAGAAGGAAAAGTAGTGAGAGAGAGGGTGAAGACACTAGTTTCTAGGAATACACAGAATTAGATAGTACAGAATTCAAGAGAAAGCAATTAAGGGTAAAACCAGATATTAGTATGGGAGTGCATGCAGGTATGGTTGAAGTTGGATTTCCAGGTAAAAGTGATTGAAAGAACAATAGAGTTTAGACTGAAAGGAAATATTACTTGAAATGAAATATTAATTGAAATGAAATAAAATTAGAAAAAATATTTACACACAGAAAAAACAAAAAGAGTTATTTCGCCACAG
>NW_020438988.1:454531-463391 GCF_000699045.2 Agrilus planipennis | reverse complement strand
AATACCTCTTCATTTCTAACCTTTTCTACCCACGATATCCTCATCATCCGCCTATAACACCACATTTCGAACGCTTCTAACCTTTTCTTTTCCGCCGCTCCCACTGTCCATGTTTCGCACCCGTACAACGCCGTGCTCCAAACATACAACCTTTTTCGAATTTCTAAATTAACCGTTCGCGAGCATAGAAGTGACTTCATAATAAATTCATAAATAATCAATATTAAACAAAATTAAGTTCAAGTGTTTTTTTTAAAACACAAGGAATAGCACCGCCCTAACTAGTAGCACTTATTTGCGAACCATCCCTGTTTACCGATGTCTACCTGATGGGAGATTCTTAAACGAGACTATAAATGAAGTCCCAAGAAAATGTGACAATAAAAATTTGTACAAGCCAACAACTATCATAAACTACTATAAACTGAACTAAAAGCACGTCTTCTTAATATTACAAAATATGTAGGTACAATAACTATATACACCTAACAAAGACCGAACAGTCAGTATTTTGGTAATTCATTAGCGTCATTATCAAGAGGGTTATTCTATGTTCTATACTTATATCCGAACTCCATATATCTTAAAATATGGTATTTTTAGGAAATTTAAAAATAATCAGGTTGATTTTCAGATTTTATTTATCACTTGCTAATATAATCAATTCACACATGTCAAAATCAATGATCAATGATCAGTTTATTGAAAGAGATTTAAGAAATATGAAAATAATATAAAATTAATTCCAAAAAGTTTTAGGTATTTAATACTCAGCCATCCTACAAGGATCGCGTCCCCGCGACATTACTCATCGTCAGTATCTGTAATATTTGGCAATGGCAATCAAAACCGCTGTCACTGGCGATCGTGTCAAAAACGGTATCCATAGTTTGAAGCAGTCGACAACCACGTTGTCATACTTGACAGTGTTGTTATTTAGTGGATTTGGGTTCCTTGGTTGTAAATAAACTAAGTCCAAAGTTGACAGTTTGTTGAATTTTTATTTTGGAGTTTCAAAAGGTACCTTTTGAATATTCTGACAATAAACTCTCGCAAGACAATCAGCCGATTGTTGCGCAATACATTTCATTAAATGAGATTACAATTCGAAGAACGTTGCCTTCTCGTCATTCAATTTCGCTTGAAAATTATCAAACGGTAGCCTATCGCTTGCCAACTTAGTTATACAAAATATCACATTTACATAGTTACCAATTCTGACTCTATATAAAACAAAGTAAGTGTGGGATAAGGATAGGGTCAAGATTGGGTTAGGTCATGTCAGCTGTCAATTGATCAATTCTCAACAGACAGTACCGCTCCTGGTTGACCCTGGCTTATCTTTGCCGCGATATTTATCATTAAATAGTACGTCCACCACAATCATCGATCCAGCGTACTCTGGTGTCAACTTCTTCCTTTGACCATCACCAGCTTTGTCCATCAAAATTAAAACTAAATCCGCCTTTTTATAGACCCTAGGTGGTTTCCGGCATTTGTCAAAACGATTCTTTGTATAGTTCTGACTAACTGATATACATCTGGAAATCTCTTTTTTCAGTTCCTTGGCGTCCTCTTTTGTCTGGGGATAATTCTAATTCTGCTGTCAGAACATTCTCGTCCTTTGATTTGGGACTTTATAGCCCATTAATACCTGATTAAGTGTTTTCTTAGTAACTTTGTTTATTGCGAATTGCACTTTATCAATGTATTTGTCCCAAGAATCTTCGGAATCGACGATAATTACTATAGCAGATAAGATCGTTCGGTTTATCCGCTCCACCTGGCCATTCGTCCTGGGTGTTGCAACGGCGGTTGTATTTCGTGCAGAATGTCTTAAATTCCTTCGATGTATACAATGAACCATGATCTGAAATCATTCGAGTTGGCACATTGAATATATTTAATACACTTTCGAGAAATTTTTTTTGACCTGTAGTCTTGGTATTTCAACTGCTTTCAAAGGAACGTATTTCGTGAAAGCATTGATAAGTACAATAAGATGTTAATTTCTCGCGAGTCTTCTGAAATGAACCTAAATGATCCAAATGGACCGTATGGAGGGTACTGGTTATTTAGTGATCAGACCTTCACAGTGCCCTGAAAGTAGTTTATTGTACAAGCATGGAATGCATCTCGTTATATACTTTTGAACATATTCACGCTTATGGAACTAATATTTTCTAATGTTTTTTCGCAAGCGAAATGTCCTAATTCATTATGTGTCCATTGAACAAATCGAATTGGAACCCTCTTGGCACTACCCACTGTATTTCTCTTGGTGTTATACGATAGATTCTGTTATTACGCAAAGCGTAGTTTTGTAAATTCCTTTTTCGTAGTCATTCGCTGGCGGTTTTGATAAAACTTCGTGTATGAGTTTAACTTTTCGTCTGATAGCTGCGCCGATAAAATCCAATCTGATTCGTTAATTCTTGGCGTAAAGGATTGGGTGTTGCTAAAATTTAGACTAAGGGGGTTTAAGAGTTGTAGTCACCAGCGAGTGGTCCAAGGAATAAAATCACTTTTAGTTTGCGCAGTGCTGAGAGCATTACAATCTCTTACTACCTTAACCTTTCCCAACAAATACACTCTGAATTTGCATAGGGTTTCTACCACCGCTAGTGTCTCCAACTGTGGTAATTTCGTTTGGCCATATTCGTATGTCAACTGTAGTAAGTTACAGATGACGGTTGATTCTCATGTTTTTGAAACGGTATTCCTGTCAATCCTTGGCTTGCATTCGTGTGCGCCTCCATTAGGACATCCAGACTATAAAAGGCAAGAACTGATTTTGTTGTTAAAGTCTCCTTTAATTTACTAAAAGTCCTGCTTTCTTTCTCTCTCCATTGCCATGTAGCATTCTTTCGTGTGAGAGATGTGAGGGTTCGGAAAATAGTGGCGTAATGTCGGACAAACTTCCGAAAAAATCATGTTAGCCCAAGGAACTGATGAACTTAAGTTACCGTTTTCGGAACCGGAAAATTTCGAACGGCGTCTGTTTTTACTAACCTCGGTCGTACACCCGTTTTATCTGTTTCAAATCCCAGATAATCTATAAATAAGTACAGGAGGTAGCATTTATTTGCGTTGCATATCAGCCCTTCTTTTCACAATACATGGTGGTCAAACTTTGAATATTTTCTTCTGTGGCTTTTTGAAAGTGTCATCCAGTTAGACTGCAGCAATCTCGTGATGAGAGCCAAGGATTTGATTCATTAGGCGCTGGAAGCTGCCGGGGCGTTACACAGCCCAACAGGCATGCGGTTATATTCATTATGGCCTTCTGATATCACGAAAGCAGTGAAGGGTTACTATTCTCGGCTATTCGAACTTGATGATAGCCTGAACTCAAATGTAGCGTAGTAAAAACGCCGCAATTTTAGAGTCGATCTATTTAATCATCGATTCTAGCTAATGGAAACCTGCTCTCTCTCACCAATAGCATTGGCGATGCGAACAGTTTCCTCACAATTTGTCTTACATTCTCCTTTTCCGACTTCGTCATTCTGTATGACCAATAGCGAATAAGAATACAATCAGAAAGTTTAATTTCAATCTCAGCAGATTGGGATTCAACCAGTTCTCCTGTCGTCTCAGTAAAACAGTCTCTATATTGTTGTAATAAATTAATCACTTTTTTCCTGGTCTTCTCGTCATCTACGCCAATATTTATAGTCGATTCGTCCAAAGGGTTCCGCTTGACAGTTGCGTCGACCTCAACGCATAACACTTCTTCATTTTGTTTTTCTATTACATTTACACAGGGGTATACACGAACTGTTATCCAAAATAAGTTCCGTTCCAGAGAAGTTCATTATAGGTGATTCATCTCACAATGTATCATGGGTTTTCTTCTCAAAGGAAAATGGTATCGCCGACTTCTTTGAGGTACTGGGCTGGCTCACATCACACGTTTTCAAATAATTGGACAAAACCTCAAGAGTTTGGTAATCATTGGCTCTGGCCGCTACTTGAATGGTATCGTCTGGTATTTCACCGATTATACACTTTACGACGTTTACGTCTACTTTCTTGCATTCATTCGGTAATAAATAAATATAAAAATAAATCATAACAAACAACAAACGACTCGTCCCTTCGTGTAGTACGGTGTATCATCTGTTGTAAATTTTGAAGAAATCCCGTTTGGGTGGAAAAGCGTTATTTCAAAATTTCCTTCCATTGGTCCCAACTAACAGGTCGATTGAAAAGTCCCCGGCCTAAAATAGTAAAACACATTTTTTTTGCAAAATTCGTTTTTTTTATTCAACATAATTCCCTTCAAGCGTGATACACTGATTATAGCGATCCTCCAACTTTTCGATACCATTTTTGTAGTACGATTTGTCCTTTGCTTCAAAATAGGCCTCAGTTTCGNAATGAAATATTATTTGAAATGGAAAAATTAGAAAAAATATTTACACACAAAAACAAAACAATAACAGTTATTTCGCCACAGTTTACTGCGGAACGAAGGATCCGCATGTAGGTGCCTTAAAGAGGTTCCAGGCGGTGAGGAAGGGCGCAGCCCCAGATGAGAATGGCGTAGGAGCAAATGCTCCTGATTATTGCGTTAAACGCACGGATTTTCGTATGTTAGGCGATGGAGTGGTTTCGGAAGAAAGGCTTAAGTACGATGAATGCACCCATTGCCTTGTTACGGGTAGTTGCGATGTGGGGCCGTCAGTTTAGGGTCCTGTCGAAAACGACGCCTAGGTAGGTGACAGAGTTGCTCCACTTAACGGGGCGGTTGTTTACTAAGATGGAGGGAGGTTTTCGGGACCTACGAGAGAAGAAAATTGCTTCCGATTTGGTCTCGTTAATGGAATGTTTTCGTTTTTGGTACCAGTTTAGGAGCAGGGGCAGAAACTTATTAATTCTCCCTGTGAATTGGAGAATGGTTTGGGCGGAGTTTATGAGGGCAATGTCGTCCGCATAGCGAGCTGTCAAAACAGAAGTGTCGGAGGGCATATCCGCACAGAACAGATTAAATAGAATAGGTGATAGTTTGGAGCCTTGTGGGACACCGGCAGTGACGGGTTTGCTGGCAGAGAGAACAGAGCCGACGCGGACCCGAAGGCTTCTGCCTGTAAGAAAGGACCTGATAACCCCAACTAGAAAATGTGAAATGTTAAGGGCGATGAGTTTTGAAATGAGACCTTCGTGCCAGACTCGGTCAAACGCTTGTTAGACGTCAAGAAGAAACATGAAGGTGTGACGCCGCTTATTAAGGTTGTCGGAAATGTATTCAGATACGCGAAGAAGTTGGTGGCCGGTGACGTGATGCCTGCGGAAGCCGTGTTGATGATCGGGGAGAAGGTTGTTTTGCTCCACGTGGTCTAAGAGCCGATCGAGAAGGATCGATTCAACTACTTTGCTCAACAAACTGAGCAGGCTGCTGGGCCTGTAGCTTGAGGGAGAGCTGAGGGCCTTCCCTTTTTTGGGGAGACAGGTGACAGTGGCTTCTTTCCAGACCAAAGGGAAGTGGTGGAGCTGCATGATGGCGTTTGTGATATTGTACAGTGTGGTTATGTGCTTTGGCGGTAGGACTTTGAGGACTCCGTTTTGAATTCCATCAGCGCCAGGGGCTTTCCTCTTTTTCAGAGAACGGATAATAAGAGACATTTCATGGGGTGTAGTGTGTCTGAAGTCGGAATTTAGGGGACGAATTTGGTACGCTCGTGAAAGTCAGCATGGTCCGCTGCACTAGGTAGTGGAGAGCACTGGAGACATAATGAGTCTGCGAAGATTGCAGCTTTTTCTTCATGTGCAGAATAGGTAGAGCCGTTCTATTTTAGTGGCGGAAGATGGGGAGCTCTGTTACGAAGAGAACGGATTACTTTCCAAGTGCTTCGGGGGTGTGTTTCTGCCTGAGCGATATAACCATCGAAGGATGCGCTGCGGAATTCAGAGAGACGAATTTTTAGTTCTCGTGGAAGGGCGTTTACTTCTGCACGGTGTGCGGGGATGCGGTGTTTATTCCACAGACGTCGGGCCTTGTTTTTCCTCTTAAGGAGGTCAAGAATATATGCGGAGAGGGTTCTGTATTTGGTGGGCGTGAGGCGGGAGGTAGTAGAGAGCTCGATAGCGCTGGTAATCTCATTTGAAAGGAGATTCACAGCTTCGTCATGTTCCGCTATTGTGCGAATTGGAGTGCACTTGAATGAAAATGTTTCGAGGGTGTAACGGAGATGTAGCCAATCTAGTGACGTGATTGGGTTTGGGGGGTTGTTGATTGGGCGGCCGACTTCAATCAGGGCTCGAAGGTGGTCCGAACTTAGTGCGTCAATGACCATGGGGTCGGTGGAAAGTGTAACATTGTTTGTGGCAAAAATGTCAAGGATGTCAGGGAATTGATTGTACGGGGCGGGGAGGGACGTGGGGTCAGGGGGTGCTTCAACTTTTGGCAAGAAGGAAGGTGCCTTTACTATTGGTTTGTCGACAACCCCAAGAGACGTGTTTAGCGTTAAAATCGCCGGTGACGATAGTTGGAACGCCTGGGGGAGTAGAAGTGGGAGTTCAGAAAGGTCTCTGTCCGTAAGGGGGGAGTAGAGAGAGATAATCCTAAGAGGACCGGAAGTTAGCGATAGCCAAAGAGATAGGCCTGTGCTTTAAAGAATTCCTAACAAGAATGGTGACACCGGCAGCACTGCGGTTTTCGCGGTCCCTTCTGTAGGATGAGAAGTTTGGGACGAAAAGTTTGATTTTTTCGGACAGGTGAGTTTCAGAGATGCAGGCAACACCAATTGACTTATCCTCGAGGAAGTGCTCGAGTTCAGTCAATTTACCTCTAATGCTTTGCGCATTCCAGGTAACTATGCGAAGATTGTCTGGGTGTGCTGTATTACTCATTGGTGGGCGTTTGAAGGGCGGTTACCAGACTTGCTATCATCGTTTGAACGATGGCCTGGATCCTCTGCTGTCACTGTCCTGGCGTAAGATTTTTGGGGGAGGGTTCTTCCGGGGATGACTATTCGATGGGGCGCTAGTTGCACTGACTTTTGTGTGCTGGGGGAGTACGGTCCTATTTGGAACCTTGGGACAGCCACGATATGTGGCGCGGTGACTTCCTTTGCAATTAGCGCAGGAAGGAGTAGTTCTTGCCCTTTCGGTAGGTCGGAATCAGCTACTTTTTTGGGGTGATGTTATTGTTTATGTTTGGTATTAAGTTACGGATCAGCCGAAGAAAATGCAATCGCGTTAAGGTCCATTAGAACTATGTACCTATCACAATCGAAAATCCCATGATCGTAAACTGAAGTGGACCTAATGTAGTCCATGACGTCGAGTATTATGTTATTTTAAATACAAAAGAAATTTTAACAACTACGGTATAGTTAGAAGCGGGGCACAAACAACCCTCACCACCCAGCGTTTGTAACATAATGTACTAGTGTACGAAAACAAATGTATGTGTTATGGTTGTAAAAGTTGAGACAAGATGCAGACCTACTTTGACCATTCACATGTGTTAAACGTTACTTTTGCCTGGCAGGGCTCATTAACCCCACGTGGGATAATACAAGGGTGTGTCCAGAAGGACCAATTTTGGTCATTTTGTTTTCATTAAATGTAAAAAGCTAAGTATTGATATAACCTCGTATAATCACACTGCTGGAAGTGACTCGAAAATAAGGCACATAATGTTGTAGATTCTACCAGGTTGTTCAGTTCGCTTTGGATTGTTGTGGAATTTACTTGTTTGTTAGTGTTAGTTTATTTATTTAGTGGTCATTTCATAAAAGACTATTATAATAAGGACAATTAGTAGTGTGATAGTGCATTCTTATTCAACCGTCAGTTGGTGGTGAGTTACATTACCAATGCCTATCAGATAATTCGAAATATTCCCGGTATCTGGGCCAAAATTCGCAGCAACTGGGTACGTAGCTGTCAGTGTTGCATTGAAGCGAATGGTGGACATTTTAAACATTTTTTAAAAAAGGTACGCATTTCTTTTTCACTTTTACTTTTTTTTTTACAAGGTGGAAGTGCATTCGGCTTCTTCCCGTGAGGTACTTGTTACATCCACACTAGATCAGCTGAGCGACATTGGTCGCCTAGATCCAGGCCCGTAATGAAACAAATTGTACGTTCAAATTTACAAAGACGATTTGCGCAGGCGCGAAATAATTTTGAGTCATGTCTATGATCTTGGTCTTGCCGCCTTTTTATTCGAATTCAAACAAACGATCTCAAGCGTTCTGATCGGAGTAGAAATAAACTGGGCAGTAATCTACTAATAATTGATAACGTAGGCAGAAAAATGATACTCATATACAATGTAAACGCATTCTTTATTAATATGAATGGAAAATAAAATAAAAAATAAAAAATTATTTCAACAAATTTATAATGCAAAATAAATACATAACAAACATGTTTAATTAATTATTAAATTTATTGTAATTATGGACAGGTTTCTATGAAACAAAGCTAAAACATCACAAAAAACGAAGAAACAATTCTCACTTTAAACTTTTTCGAAGGTTTTTATTAAAATACAAAGTACAACTGTTTCGATTAGATTAAGTCTTTCTGAAGAGTACATACAAAATGGTTTTGTACATTTGAATCCTAATGTACTCCTTTCTGCTTTCGTTAACTTTATCATCTAGAAAAATAAAAAAACTTTTAATCAAGGTTTCTCATTTAATGTTTAGAAAAACTCATGTTTGGGATTAGATTACATACGTACTTTATTTTTTCTTAGATGGGAAATATTCCTGTTTAGCCATTTTACGTTTTCTTAAATTCCTACTTTGTTTTTGAACTTTTTCTGTATGCTTTCCAAATTCCTTGAGTGCTACTTGAAAGGCTTCATCATCCAGTTGATTCATTGCACTGCGATACGTTT
>NW_020438988.1:437150-448385 GCF_000699045.2 Agrilus planipennis | reverse complement strand
AAGCCAAGTTTTTGCTTCAACTGTATTTTTTCCCTTCAAAAAGCAATATTTTATCAACACGCGAAATTCCTTTTTATCCATTTTTTTCACAATAACAAAAGTTGCTTCACTAAAAATGCTATAATTCACAAACTAATGATCCGACAGCCGTCAAATTTATAGACGCGTCTTTTGAAGGTTAGGACTAACTGAAAACCATATGGATTTAGTTCTGGTGCCGCCATCTATGTGTCAGGCCGGGGACTTTTCAATTGACCCTAGTATACCGTATGGTATGTAAACTCTGATTTCACACCTTCTAATTTTGCATTGGCATTTCACACAGTCATTTCGTCGTTCCACTTACACAAACCTTTAAGCTGACACCATCGAAGAATGAAGTGACCCCCCTCCCTCCCTATTATAAGAAAAAATAAGAATAGGCTGACCTCCTCCCCCCTAGTAATTTATGTAGTTTTTTCCAGGCTGTAGATCAAATAATTACACAACTATATATTTTTTGTAACGTTTCGAATTATTTAACCATTGTTAAACTGAAAAAAAATCTTTTCTTATAGTTCTACTAGTTAGGTGTTATACATTTGTTTGTAAAATATAAATATAATTAATAGTCAAAGAACATACCTTTCGGAATGTTACTGCTTGTACACAGATTAACTTATTTTTAAACATTCTATCATGTTGAACAACTGCATACTAGTTCTAAATGTTTAGGTAAAGCAGTAACCCTTCATCTGGTTTATGGTCTTTGATCTTTCATTTACATTTTTGTGTTTTTCTATATTCAATTGAAGTCTTATAATATATTTTGTTAATGTTGTATCCGTTCTATTACACTGGTCAACACCATTTTGTTTCCTTAATTTTTTGACTGTTATTGGGTATTTCTATACCTCTGATTATGAAAAAAATATTGGATGATTACTAACAGCTTTACTTTTTGAAATATAAAATTTTACTGTTTCGACTAAGTAATACAAAAAAATTACTGTACATGTAAGCTAAATTTCTATTCTACACTATCAAATGATCTTTTAGACAATTTCCTTAAATAATCGACATCAGGTTAATCTTGTTACATACTCCAACAGCAGTCGGCTATCATATGAGAGTCCTACTTTCCTTGATAACGCTCTTCCATTGTCCGTATATCCTGATGAAATCTTTCACCCTGCTCCTCACTAAAATCAGTCAGATTTTGTGGGAGTCGATTTAAATGTGAGTGTAGGATGTGAATTTTAATGCTTATGTTACATCCTAGCTCTTGCAAATTCGAAAGCATGCACTCAACGTGCTCAAAATAATTCTCAGATTTTTGTTCCCTAAAAAGTTACTCATAATTAAAGAAATGAATTCCATGCTTTCGATCCTACTTCAGTCATTGCTTTGATAAAATCAGGATCCTTCACTAGTTGCCTAATTGGTGGCCCATCAAAAATTCCTGCTTTTAATTTTTCATTACTTAATCCTGGAAACTTGAAAACAAATTGAAACATTCACCAGTTTTGTCAAACGCCTTCACAAACTGTTTCGCTATACCAACTTTAAGTAGAAGGGTCTTTAGATTTGCTAGAAAGTACCTCTCGTAATTTCAGTTGAGGTCGTTGAGCAGAAATAGTAGGATACGACCACTTATTTCAATATCCAGGATTAATTCCATTTATTTTCACAACGCAGAAGTAACAGTCGTGTTGGTGATTCCGGGGTTCTCGCCAAATCATGAGTGTTATGAAATTTATTGCATCCCTTTTTCCATTGGACCACAATCGTAAAAATATAACACATTTCAGGCATACAATATGAGGAAACCACGACTTATCTTGATAGCACAATTGTATTTAACAGTATAGAAGATACGCAGTTTTCATGAAGTGCGATATAGATTTTCGATATTTTTCAAAAATATATTCACCATATATACGAGGGTGGATTGATAAGTTTCCGGCCTAACCAAGAGATGACGCCACTAGGCCTACCTTGAGGTGACATTCTATAGTACCATCCTTGGATAGCTTGTAGCTATAGTTTCAGCCCGATCTCCTTGCTAGTGTAGGTTTGACAGCACGCTGAACAAGACGCCTCTGTGGTTTTCGTAAAAATGGAAAAGCAGGAAAATCGTNTGTAACAGAAAGGGATGCAGACAAGCAAAATTTGAATATGTTGCCAACATCGGACTTTAAAGAAAGTTCAACATTCTGATGAATTTAGGAAAGCAAAGATGCTTCTTTAAAGATATAATTCCAACCACGAAGTTGTAAAGCCGATCCTAATCATTTGCGTACCTAAACAACCTCTAACCGCTGCAGCGCTCACTATTATTCGGTTATCTCTTTTCATTTTGTCTGTACTACTCATGAAGCATTTCCTAACTTAACAAGGGCGTATTTAAATGTAACAAATGACTACAGTCTCAAGTGGAAATAAAAAGGAAAATACGTCCATTCTCACAGATAATTTATTGTGATTAATTAAAATAAATTAAAAGGAATACTCACCCCTAATTACCACAAATAATTTAATTTGAGCGACAGTCTCGCATTGATAATGCCCACGTATGAAGTGGACGAAACACGTGTCCGCTCAAATAAAATTATTTGAGGTACTTAGGGGTGAGTGTTCCTTTTAATTTTTAATTAATATTTACCACAGTCTCCTCTTTCTAATTTTAATTTTTTCTTGTTGGAAATGACTTAAAATTACGTAATCATGGAAAACATGAAATAATCGGAAGGAAGGTGTTTTGAGTAATTTTTATTGAAAATAAACACTTTAAGATTACACTTAACAGTTCATTTTGGTAGTTGCCGTTAATGGTTAAACTCCTGTAGTATTGCTTGTAGTTGGAAAAGGTCTATTTATAAGAAATTCAGAAGAAAAAAATAAGGGGAAGGTGTTTTAAACAATTTTCTTTGTAAATAAATATGATATAGTTATATAACCTATGCGAAATTCACAATCACTTATCATAGATAACAGTCACTAACCAGTCGTTTCTGACTTCGCATCTGAAGTTCAAGCTTCATTCAATTAAAAAGTGATATCCGCTTAACTGTTGTTTATACGATATATGTAGATATAATTTGTTCCCGTTCGAAGAAGGTGCAGGTATAATGTATGTATATAAAATAGGGGAAGGGGGCACTGTTGCATACCTTAACTTAACCTAAGTTAATTTATGTTGTGTTACATTAAGTTGAGTAGGCTAGATTAAGGTATGCAACAGTGCCCCCCTACCTCTATTTTATATACATACATTGTACCTGTAACTACAGTGGAAACATTTGTATTTATTTATATACTATACACGACTGTTGAAAAACGTAAACCGTAGAGGGTGTAGAGGCGAGTCAAAAACGGCTGTCACCCTATGTGTATCTATGACGGCTGTTGTCTATGATAAATAACTGTGATATTCCCATAGGTTATAGACCATAGATAATAGATACACAAAGGGTTATAGACCATCGTTATAGATATTTCCTGAATTATCTGTATTAGTTCTGAAGTTTACAGCGTTTGGGTGTTTTTTTATGTGTATCATTTCTTTGATAATTCATTTTTTATAATTGTTTTCTCGGTCCAAAATTTCAGGTTCTCTGAAACTGAAATTATGCTGGTTACTTAATGCATGTTCTGATAATGCTGTTTTTGTTTTGTTTTTTAATGTATTGCTTCGTTTGTCCAATGTAAGTTTGATTGCAATCTAGTCAATTTAATTTATATAATACATTTGTGTTGTCAATTTTTGGTAACGGTGGTTTGAAATTAGTGAATAGTTTTAGAAATTTTTTTAGTAGTATCTATTATTTGGATAAATGAAATCCACATTAGCAATGCCGGAATTTACCGGCAACAACGACCACTATTAGTGCGATAGCAATCCTCACCGTACCGTCAACATTAGATCTCAAGGAGGGTTTGGTTTCATGCCCGTTTGCACCGAATAAAATAAGTACTACTTAGCTTTAAGTAGTTCTTAAAAGACGGAAATGGTTTGCACCGCAAGTTAAGTCACGCTAAGAATCGAAAGATGCCTAACATTAAGCAATAACATGGTTATAGTAAAGAGGTTATTATCATGTTACTGTTAAATAATAAAATAAACAATATAATAATTATTAAATTAAATTATCTTTAAATGGAAGTTGGTGTGTATCATTTATGTTATTGTATTGTAATGTACGGATTATTTACATTCTAAGAGTAGTAGTTAGTATCTGATTATATATTAGAAATTTGAAAATGTACACAATTTAGCTGGAGTAGTAATAAGAACGCCAATAGCCGATCATTGGTATGGAAGGTAAACTAATAATATACAATAATAGTACGTTTTATCAAAAGTATGGTTTTTATTGAAAATAAATACTTAGATTACACTTAACAATTCACTTTGGTAATTGGCGTTAACGGTTAATCTCATGTAGTACTGCTTTTAGTTGAAAAAGGTCTGTTTATAAGAAATTCAGAAGAAAATTGTCTTTACACTATACTAATTATAACTAAAAATTGTTTTTAACACTAAGTATATCACTAATATTTATACAAAGTAATACGCAACAAATCCTAACAAAACACAAATAATTACAAAAATAAAAACGTATAACAGCAGAAAAAGGCGGCAAGCACTTCACGACACCCGACGTTACTTAACAGACACAATCAATTCGAAACTTCTTGACCATTCTGCACAAAAAACCTACAAATTGCTAAATTTTACCGTTGTTGCCAAACCATCAACAGCTAAGCACTACTTACTTAAGTTATAGGTAGGCAGCGTACGATGGAAACGAATTGGAAGTTAAGTAAGATTTATGCTTAGGTAGTATTTTGTTAAGTCTGCCTTAGTAAAACGTTGGTGCAAACGGGCATGATAGTTAGCGAGTGGTCCCATCAACGTTTATTAATGGACATGCCTTAGCGGTCAGAATTGTGGTACAACAAAAGAAAGAGATGGAACGAAATTTCGGACAATATTCATCTCTCTTACGATAGTGCGTAAGCGTGTCATGAAAGAGATAGCACTAGTCCGAAACCATACGCATACAATAAATTAATACAATCACATACGGCTAAGGCACGTCCATTAATATATGTCTATGAGTGGTCCTATATTATCTACGGTCCCATACAAACGTCGAAATTTGCCGACCCAGTACCTATCGTACCTATTCTATTCTTTATTATTACCAAAAATGTTTCCAGCACACAAAAATATCAAAGTAAAAAACATTACAAAATAATTTATACTTAGCAATAAATAGTATTCAGTAAAACTTCCGTACCACGGCTTTTTCGAAAATGTAATTTTTTCCCACTTCATACGTGGGCGAAACACGTGTCCGCTCAAATAAAATTATTTGTGGTAATTAAGGGTGAGTATTCCTTTTAATTTTTAATTAATATTTACCACAGTCTCCTCTTTCTAATTTTAATTTTTTCTTGTTGGAAATGACTTAAAATTACGTAATCATGGAAAACATGAAATAATCGGAAGGAAGGTGTTTTGAGTAATTTTTATTGAAAATAAACACTTTAAGATTACACTTAACAGTTCATTTTGGTAGTTGCCGTTAATGGTTAAACTCCTGTAGTATTGCTTGTAGTTGGAAAAGGTCTATTTATAAGAAATTCAGAAGAAAAAAATAAGGGGAAGGTGTTTTAAACAATTTTCTTTGTAAATAAATATGATATAGTTATATAACCTATGCGAAATTCACAATCACTTATCATAGATAACAGTCACTAACCAGTCGTTTCTGACTTCGCATCTGAAGTTCAAGCTTCATTCAATTAAAAAGTGATATCCGCTTAACTGTTGTTTATACGATATATGTAGATATAATTTGTTCCCGTTCGAAGAAGGTGCAGGTATAATGTATGTATATAAAATAGGGGAAGGGGGCACTGTTGCATACCTTAACTTAACCTAAGTTAATTTATGTTGTGTTACATTAAGTTGAGTAGGCTAGATTAAGGTATGCAACAGTGCCCCCCTACCTCTATTTTATATACATACATTGTACCTGTAACTACAGTGGAAACATTTGTATTTATTTATATACTATACACGACTGTTGAAAAACGTAAACCGTAGAGGGTGTAGAGGCGAGTCAAAAACGGCTGTCACCCTATGTGTATCTATGACGGCTGTTGTCTATGATAAATAACTGTGATATTCCCATAGGTTATAGACCATAGATAATAGATACACAAAGGGTTATAGACCTTTAAAATATATAATTAGAAGGATATTTGTTAAAACATATTTGTTTTTTTCATCTGCGTTTCTAATAAATAGACCTATTCCAACTAAAAGCAATACTACAGGAGTTAACTGTTAACCGGCAACTGCCAAAATGAACTGTTTGTTTATTTTCAATAAAAATTACTTAAAACACCTTCCACCCGATTATTTCATGTAAGTTTTCGATGATTAGTTCATTTTAAGCCGTGATACGGAAGTATTGCCGAAATTTTTTACGTTGCTATATTAATCAATTATGGAACCAGAAGAGCACTTACTTGGACTAAAAGGTTCGTTTTTCTAGTAAGACAACTCAATATTGGTACATATTTTATTTCAGTTATGAGACTTACAAAACCTACTTTAGCCAGCCCTTTGCCCATCACTTGTGATACCAAAGATTTACCTGGCAACCTTCTCAATAAAGCTTTAAAAGACGATCCCACAGCAGTTTCGGGATTAGAAACCATATGTATAGGGCAGTTTCTTTTACTCCCACAAAGTCCAGTTAACATTTATCTCGGGGAAACGTTTTCAAGTTACATATGTGTTTATAATGATACTAAAGATTCAGTTAATAATGTTGCTGTTAAGGTGGACCTTCAAACAAGTTCTCAACGATTACCACTAGCAATAAATCCACCAATTCCTATATTAACACCTGATGAGAAAGTAAACATTGTAATTCATCATGAAGTTAAAGAAATTGGAACTCACATGTAAATAACATTGGTATATTTAAAATCATGTATTCCTTAAAATTTACTTGTAGACTTGTTTGTGAAGTGTCATATGAAGGTAGTAATAGAACACCCACATCATTTAGAAAATTTTTTAAAATACAAGTTTTGAAACCTCTTGATGTCAAAACAAAATTCTATAATGCAGAATCTGATGATGTGTATTTAGAAGCACAAGTCCAAAATATTACATCAGGGCCTATATTTTTGGAAAGAGTAGAACTAGACGCCACCCATTTATTTAATGGTATGAAATATAGTTGATCTATAAAAATATTTTTAACTTGTTTTCTATTCTCTCAGTTGCTTCTGTAAATGTTAAAAAACAAGGTGGGAGTATTTTTGGAAAATTAACAATGCTGCAACCCCAGGCAACATGTCAGTATCTCTACTGTCTTAGCCCTGATGCAAAATTATCTGCCGATACTAAACTTTTAAGTGGTGCTACAAATGTGGGTAAATTTGATATTGTTTGGAGATCCAATCTAGGAGAACGTGGACGATTACAAACAAGTCAACTGCAAAGAATAGTAAGAAATGCGTGATAAAATCGTTTCTTCTTCCTGAATAGTTCAGATCTTTTTCTTTCTATTAAAATTTCTTTAAATTAATTATTTATAGAGTCCAGAATATGACGACATCAGATTATTTGTTCAGGAGTATCCAAACTTTGTACTATTGGAAGAAGCGTTCCATTTTAAATGTAGACTTACAAATAACAGGTAATAAAAATACATCTACTTTTTTTTTTAATGCTCTTCAATTTTAATTAAAGTGAGTATACGATGGAGTTGACATTGTCTGTGGAAGAATGTGATGGAATAACATGGTGCGAAATATCTGGGCAAAAACTCCAACCACTAAGTCCTAAAGGGACCGTGGATTTAGAATTAAAACTTGTACCACTTGTTCCTGGTTTAAGGTCAATATCAGGAATAAGATTAGTTGACACTTTTAATAAAAAAACATATTCATTTGACGATTTTATTCAAGTTTTTGTTATGGTTAATGATAAAAAGCAAAATGAACAGTTAGCAAATGTCATAAATATAACCAAAGATAAGTCTACAATAAAAGTTATTTAAATCGTTTTTTTAATTTATTAAATTCTTCATTCATTCTTACAAACCATTCTTGAAATATCATAGAGGAAGAATTCTAAAAAACAAACGTAAATGAAGATTACTTTGTATAATACAACAGTACAACAACAATGACGGTTTAAGTTTAAAATTTGTAATTAAGTAAAACAAGTTTAACATAAAAGTTTAAATTAAATGCTGTCTTTGTAAAAAACTATTAATCAAAAAAATTGTTCTTATTTTTAACTTCTTAAAGTGCAATTATATGTAAATATTTGAGTAAAACAACAGTAATTTCAAGTTATAATTCTTGAAAAACATCATCAACTACATCAAAGAAAAGTAGATTGAAAATATCATTGTAGAAATCTTTATAATATTCACATGCTCTTTTACAATCAGGCATCCAGTTGATTTCTAATAATTTGGGGTGTATCTCATTTTCTGCCCATTCAAGCATTACATCTGCTGCATATAGCGCTCTTGACTGAGGATTACTTGCAATCCCACAAGGAGGCTCTTCCATAACAGCACATTCAAAAACTTCACTGAACATTTTAAAAATCTGTTTCTCAACATTTACCCAAGGATGATCTGCATATTGCATTTCCCATTCAACTTTAAAATCAGAACATAACATGTGTTTAATTTCCCCTTTATCTGTATAGTTCATCACTGTAAAATGTTGACTGTAATCTTCAAAATTTTTTAATTCAAATGGTTTATTAGCAAAACGTAAAAAGAAATTTTTATAAGCATAAACTTTCAGTGGTTTCACAGAGACAAGTAAAAGCACATAACGAATATCAAATTTTACCTTTCCACTTACAGAATGTTCAAAAAATAGTACAGGATTTTCAATATATTGTTGAGCAACTTTTGGTCCAGTTGTGGCCAGTCTCATAATACAATTTATATTATTTGTGATGTAAGTATCTAACCCTCTTGCCAGATTAAACGGTTTAATGATCCAATAGTTGTATAATTTTGCTTTTTCCTTTTTTTGAAAATAACTTACAAACTCCACTAATTCTATTTTTAAATTATAAGTCACTGGAAGCCAGTCTGGCGTTGAATCAGATTTTCTTCTACAGACAATACACAATAGGTCCTTTATAGTAAGAACATATTCAAATGGAAATTGATTTATGAATTTTTCTGGAGTTTCAGCTAATTCATCAAATGTTTTATAATGCTTGGTATACCACAAAATGTCAGCATCATTTTCACTGTCAACAATTTTGAATTTAGGGTCAGTTAAGTACTTATTTATCAAATTGTATTCAGAATAAACTTTGTATGAAGATTTCTTAAACGCAGCACCTTGAGATTTGTACATACTTGGGATTCTTTCTTTGACATGACCACTTAAAAAATAGTCAGCATTTAATTTTTTGTGACTGTGATCTTTTTCCAAAAATGAAGTGTATTGCCATGGCAGTAAATAAGCCGCTCTTTCTTCTTCAGTACATTCTACCTCAACAAAATTTCTTGTTACAGTTTCCTCAAAGTCAACATCTTTTACTGGAAACACTACAGAGTATGTCATCTGATCAGGGATGTAAAAAAAGGGTACCATCCTAAAATTGGGATCATCACTATGTCCTATTGCAGAACCAACTTCATCCATTATATACCAAATTGGAGTTTGCTCCTCCACACTTTCTGCATTTGCTATGGAATAGTAATTGCAATATTTCCACATTACTTTATAAATTTCTTCAATAAGGTTTTCTGTATCCTGGTCCTGATTTATATTAAGTAAATTTGCCAATCGACTTCTTAAAGAATGCAATTCATAAAGTTGTTGTTTTGCATTCTCCATTCGAAATGTCCAAGCATGATCTACTATGTATATTTGCTGTGAATCATTTGCTTTAATGCCTTGTTCATTACTGACTCTAAGTTGCCATACCGCATCGAATTCTCCACGATTTCCATCTTCATAATCAATGCGAAGCAAACAAAAAGTTCCACCGGCATCGAATATTTGCTTGGATACTTTCCGGTATAACGTTTCCCATAAATGATGAGGTACTCCAGATGAAATTAACTGAAGCTTGTGAGTATTTACAAAATTTTCGAACAGTTTTTGATGAACCATTATTTTAATAAGTATTAAATTATAAACATATTCGATTATATCAAAAAATGTAATCCATTTTCTAGGTTACTCGATAAATAATTTGGCATATTTTGAACGTCATCCGTCAACCGTCAGACATTCAATTAAATTTATTAAGTTGTCAACGGATAACAGATTCATCTATAGAACAATCCTATCCTAATAGATATACAAACTGTATGCCGCATTGTGCGCTCAAGTGTTCTAATTGAAAAACTACCTGTATTTCTTTAATCTATGAGTCTAACTGTGGTGTGACAGCTAGAATCGAGTGATTTCTCTTCTTTACACACTATTTGTTTTGCCTCAACTATGGTTAACCTCTTGAAACTTAAAAATTGTCAAAACAAATGAATTTTGCAATAACATAAAAATTTTCAAAATACAAAATGGGATTTTTGACGGTTTTAAAGAAAATGAAACAAAAAGAAAAAGAAATGCGCATACTTATGCTGTATCCTTCTAAAAATTACATTATTGTATATATGGAAATGTCTATTGATTAATTTCCTTAATAAATACATTAGAGGATTGGATAATGCTGGAAAAACGACTATTTTGAAACGTTTTAACGGCGAAAAAATTGATACGATTTCACCTACTTTGGGGTTCAACATTAAGACATTAGAACATAGGGGGCAAGTTGTTACATTATGTTATGCTTTTGTGTATTGTTATAGTTATATTTTTAGATACACATTGAATATTTGGGATGTCGGTGGTCAAAAATCAATAAGATCATACTGGAGAAATTATTTCGAATGCACAGATGGTTTAATATGGGTTGTTGATAGTGCTGACAGACATAGATTAGAAGATTGTAGAGTTGAATTACATCAACTTCTTCAAGAAGAAGTAAAAATAAATTATTTATATTATTCAGAAATCAGCTTATCTTAAATGTTTTTATTTTCAGCGTTTAAGTGGAGCTACACTTTTAGTATTTGCAAACAAATTAGATCTTCCTGGTGCATTATCAGCAGAAGAATTAAGAGATGTATGACTAATTAATTATAAAATTGTAACATAATATTTATTAAA
>NW_020438988.1:418696-436991 GCF_000699045.2 Agrilus planipennis | reverse complement strand
TATATATTTAATTTTTATTCATTGCTATTAAATGAATAAATTCGGATACTTGACAAATTTTGCGCAACTAATTTCAAAATACTGTATTTGCTTAACTTGATTTTGTAATTTAATAATCTAAATATAAAGACAGGGTTTTCTCTATCACTACCAACTTCTATCAACTTCCCATTGGGGTGGTAAATAACCCTTGGTCTCCTGATGAAAGTAACTTATGAGACCTTTTGGAAAGTTCTAAAAATTTTTGAAATGATCCGGAAAACTCCAGAATGTGTGCAACTGTTACAATCAGTCTAGAATGTTTTAAAAGGTTCTAAAAATTTCTGGAATGATCTAGAAGTTCCAAATTGTGTGCAACTGTTAAAATCGATATGGAATGTTCCAGAAAGTTCTAGAAATATCTGGAATGATCTGGAAAGTTCCAAATTGTGTGCAACTGTTAAAATCGATATGGAATGTTCCAGAAAGTTCTACAATGATCTGGAAAGTTCCAAATTGTGTGCAACTGTTAAAATCGATATGGAATGTTCCAGAAAGTTCTACAAATATCTGGAAAGTTCCAAATGTCCGCAATTAATTATCAAGGATTTCTAGAATTTTCTAGATTTTGTCCAAATATTCTAGAACGATCTACTATTTTTAAGAAATTTTATAAAAGTACAGGGTGGTCTGTCATTATCGGAAATAATTTTGTGTTCTGCAAAATTCTACAACGAACGAAAACATTAAAAAATAAAGGACAAGCTGTCATATATACGATGACGATGAAACGTGCGATGTATTTTAACCCGAGCAATGTCGGGTTTCGCTGCTAGTATTACTTAAATGCCTTCACTCTTTTATTTCTTATACGTGAAACTTCTTAATATTTATGGTGCCAAATTGTTACGTCTCTGTGTTTACTGCCTGTAATTACTTAATTATTTGATAAAGTTTCTGTCCACAATGCGGTTTAGGTAGAAGGAGCTAAGATCTTTTGCATATCTCTAAGTTTCTGCCTTGATCAGAATGTAATT
This sequence comes from Agrilus planipennis, assembly GCF_000699045.2. NCBI lineage: Eukaryota > Metazoa > Arthropoda > Insecta > Coleoptera > Buprestidae > Agrilus > Agrilus planipennis. The sequence continues at coordinate 435,975 of NW_020438988.1, read as the reverse complement.
TCATTGGTGTTCTAATAACTTTTGGCGCTTTATTTGAAATTTACTCTGTTGCTACTGTGGCCCCATTCCAATTTAACGCAGTTTGATGGACACTTTTTCACTAAAGATAATACTTCTTACCTCTACCCTTCATAATTTTATGTTAAGCATGACCAGAATCGACATTCAGAATTAAGAAATTCTTGAACTGTGAGCAGCACAGTCATCAAATTTTGTGTACGTAATTTAATATAGTAACCATGATAATATATAATAAGTGTCAACATACAATGAAAGTTGGATCCTAATGAGTGAATTTACCAAAGGTTAGCAGAACGAACCGAAAATGTTGTATATGCATTTAATGGGCTTGTTCAGCAATTTTTTTTTTAATTAATGAATCGAAAGTTCTAGTGAAAAATAAGAGATCTGCAAAAAATCAAAATTTTATTCGCACGATTAATGTTTTAAAAACAATTCTGCTTCTTCTAGGGAAAAGTGGCGTGGCCAGGCGTTACGTCATTATACTCATAGGCTTGGAGATTGTATGCTACTCAACGCTAGTTATTAGTCGCTACAGGCTGTATTCTGTGTAGGTATACATTGTTTGATTCTCATCATCATCATCATAAGGTTGTCGGTCCTAAGACTGATTGGACACGCACCTCCACTCTTTCCTATTCTGAGCTAATCTTCGCATTTTCCTAAAACTAGAACAACCCATATATCCTTAACTGTTTGAGAACAGTATTCTAATCTAGGTTTACCTATACTCCTCTTAAGTCCTGTTTCTTCCTCTAACATATATCTAACTAACCCTTCATATCTAAGGTGTCCTATCAACCTATTTCGCCTATTTCTTCTGACTTCCACGCGGTCCTTTGTTTTCCAATTCTTTCTAATACCTCTTCATTTCTAACCTTCTCTATCCAAGGTATCCTCATCATTCATCGGTAACGCCACATTTCGAATGCTTCAAACATTTTCTTTACCCTGCGCTGTCCTTTGCTTTCTATACCTTCTACTACTTTCGTCCTGACTTATCTATCCTGACTTCCTAGATACTTAATATCGGCCACTTCTTCTAATTTTTCGTCTCCTACCTGTATATTCGCTCTTTCCCTACTTTTTCTTCCCTTGCATACCAGTATTTTTGTTTTATTTTTATTTATTACTAGCGACCCGCCCCAGCTTCGCACGGGTGCAATGCTGATACTAAAAATATATATATATATTTGTGTAGATTATTCTCGAGGATAAATATACTTAAAAATGTAGGGATGAGTTACAAAGATAGAAGAGTGATACTTAGTTTGTATAAAGAGCAACAGGCAGTTGTATAGCTGGGGCTGCAACGTAGAGTAGTAAATATTAGGAAGGGAGTCAGACAGGGATGCACACTGTCACCGCTACTTTTTAATCTATACATCGAAGACGCGATCATGCGATCAACATCATTAAAGACAGTACAACTGTAGGGATAGATGTGCAAGGGCAAAAGATTAGTATGCTTAGATTTGCAGATGATATAGCAGTATTAGCATTTAGCAAGGAGGACTTAGAGATAGCTTTAAATAAAATGGAAGCGGTACTGACAGATCATTACTGTATGAAAATAAATAAAAGTAAAACTATAATACTGGTATGCAAAAGAAGAAAAAGTAGGTAAAGAGCGAATATAAAGATAGGAGACGAAAAATTAGTAGAAGTGGCTGATTTTAGATACCTAGGAAGTCAGATAAGTCAGGATGGAAGGAGTAGTAGGGATATAAAGCAGAGGATAGCGCAGGGTCGTGACGCCTTTAATAAAAAAAGTCACTTCTATGCTCGTGAACGGTTAATTTAGAAAATCGAAAAAGGTTGTTAAAGGTGTATGTTTGGAGCACGGCGTTGTACGGGTGCGAAACATGGACAGTGGGCGCGGCGGAAAAGAAGAGGTTAGAAGCGTTCGAAATGTGGTGTTACAGGCGGATGATGAGGATAACGTGGGTAGAAAAGGTTAGAAATGAAGAGGTATTGGAAAGAATAGGAGAACAGAGAACTCTATTGAAGTCAATAAAAAATATGCGAGATAGGTTGGTAGGACACCTTCTCAGGCATGAAGGTCTGGTCAGAGACATATTAGAGGCAGAAACGGGAGTTAAGCGGGGTATAGGTAGACCTAGATTAGATTACTGTTCGCAAATAGTTAAGAATGTGGACTGTTCTAGTTTTAGGGAAATGCGAAGTTTAGCTGAGGATAGGAAAGAGTGGAGGTACGTGTTCAACCAGTCTTAGGACTGACGACCTTATGATGATGATGATTCTCGAGGAGGGGAATCTTCAAAAGACACCCCTTGAACATACTAAATATACTACAGAAAGTCTTTATATACAATATTCACAGCTTTTTTGTCATTAGACAATACATTAGACCAACCGGCCGGTACCGCCGCAACCGCTATGTCCTAGCATTTTAAAACTGTAATATCTTCGAAAATATTCATTTAAAGTACATGCTGTAAAGGGCCATATTGATCTGTATTAAATCCACAATGTATTTAAGCTACTTAATTGGCTAAGATTTAATGCTGTATTGCTTAAAACCGCTATTATTTCTCATAAAAAGTAAAGGATAAAAAATGATTATTGTGGGTTATCCCTAAGAGATAGACATATACTATTCCGGACTTTTTTGTAGACCTTTTTAAGATGTACGATACTATGGTACATTATTTTGATATATGTCGTAGCGTTCAGCGTTTGCAATGTAAGCGCAAAAAATGTGTTTATTTACGACATCACATTACAAACCTTTAAAATTATCAGTGTTTGTCTTCTATATTATGAATGTATTATACATATAAACCTTCCTCTTGAATCACTCTATCTATTAAAAAAAACCCGCATCAAAATCCGTTGCGTAGTTTTAAAGATCTAAGCATACATAGGGACGGACAGCAGGAAGCGACTTTGTTTTATACTATTGTAATGTTCGTGGGTTTAACAAAATAAACTTCTTAGACTGATAACAACAAAACTATTTAATTACACTAATTATTAATATATCAGTATTTACTGCGCTATTTATTTCACTGCTATCACTGTCAATTTATTTCTGGATTCACTTCTGCAACGGTCAATTTCGGCGATCGTCCCTTTAAATACTCTTTTGTTTCCTTTCTGGAACCCTCTAGAAACATCCGGATCGTTTAGTTTTTCTTTGAACTGCTTAACTTCTTTCCCAGAACGCAGGTACGACACATACATTTACAAATACGGCGCACATGAAGAAAGGCGCCCGCGGCTAGTCGGCGAATCGATAAGCCGCCCACGCACACAAACACGCTTGTGCTCGCTACAATATTATGTGTTCATGTAGCGATTTTGAAAATATTACAATGTCATCCATGTAAGCAAAAGCAAATTTGTACAAAAAGTCTCGTAGTACCGTGTCCATCATGCATTGAAATGTAGCGGGTGCGTACGTACATATTCGTCATGACCACATGACCATCGTCAAAAGAAAACGTTTTCTCAAAAAGTAGTAAGACCATTTTCCTAAAGAATCTAAAACGTCTTCGATTCGCGATAATGGGTATTTGTCTTCGACAGTTTTTTTATTTAATTCGCGAAAATTGATAACCATGCGTCATTTTTTCTTTCCTGAAGCATCCATTTTCTTTCTTTCTGTCCAAACAAGAGAAGCGTAAGGGGAAATAGAAGGTTTTATTACACCGGCATTGAGTAATTTTTTTGACTTGATTTTAAATTTCGTTTTTAAGTTTTTGTGGGTAAGGGAATTTTTTTTGATAAACATGTGAATAGTTAGTTTTCCTAATATGATGGGTTACTTGCGTAGTCGTAATTAATTTTTGTTGATTCTTGCTAAAAAGAAATAGTTGAGCGGGTAAATAAGTGTTTCCGTATTCGTCATAAACGTACGGGTCTTGTTCATTCTTTAACTAAATTTAGGTCTTTCATGGTTTTGGAAATTATTAGGTCCTTGATTTTGAGAATTATTTGGTCGCCTAAACTGAGAGACGGTTCTCATAGCAGCATCGCCTTTACTTGAAGTTCTTTGAAAATTATTTTGATGTGTATTCCAGTTTTGTTGTTGGAATACCGGGTGAGACTTAGGCGCAATGAAAGATCTGAAAGGAGCATTTCTATTTAATAAAGGGAACTGTTGTCTAGGAATTTTTTGAAAGGTTTAGAGGTTAGTAAAGGGTTGCCTTTGCGTAGGTCAGAAATTTTGACAAGGTGCATAGTATAACTTTGTCTGTGGTTATGGTTTTTGTGTAATAGTATTGTGTGGGTGTAGCTTTTTGGAATGACCTCTGGCCTATGTATTTTATATACTAAAAAAGGTGTCATGACAGGTAGTGTGATCCATAGGTAAGAGCAAAGGTTTCCGGATGTAACTTTAACAACAAAAATTCAGTAGTGTGATCTTCTACGCCACTTACCGAATATATTTCGAACTATCATATTCCAACGAGCACTCTGTGTAGCTTTAGGTCACTTCGTGTGTTTTCGTCGCCGGAAAAATACCATACATGCATATATCTATGAAATATATTCAACAATGTTCCCTTTGTATATCTCTTATCTATAGCCTATAGTGGTCGTTTTGACAGTTCGTCAGATGCCAGTAGGGAATTCCGAATTTAATCTGTGTTCCGAATTATGTTATTAACTTGTTATTAAATATTAACTGTGCATTGGAATACTCAATTAATATTATTAATATTAACCATAGATAATATTAGACATATACATATATTAACAAATAAAAGGAAATCATGGCTGAGTCGGCTTCTCCTCCATTATTTGAAAATGTGAATATTTTGGAAGAATTGAAGGATCATGAAACAAGTGATTTATTTGTTTCTGCTATGCAGGTACAGTAGCTACATATAAATTATTATAACATTCCTTTAGTTTTAGTTAATTTTGTGTAATTTTATATATCCGCCTCTTATGATAAGATTTATCGGCGTTTTACAATCATAAAATAATTTACTTCCTGTATATACGATATGCAAATGTTTTGCAGGATCCATCATCTGTTATCATTAAGGAAGATGAAAGAAAAAAATCAATGGATAAAACAAATGAGGATAATAATGAACCCAAAGCAGATTCATTTGAAAATAAACAAGATATGGTTACAGTTCCAATTAATAATGAAAATAACATAGATCAGCCATTAGAAGAGGTATTTAGAATTTATTAAAATGGAAATCCTAATATTATTTATCTCATGTCATGTTGTTAAAGGTTGAAGTGGAGAATTCTGATAATTTCATAGACATCTCCATTGTTGATACTCAAAAAGTAGGTGATGGTATGGCAGCTTATGTATTGTATAAAGTCAGAACCAGAACAAATATGCCACTATTTAAAAAGAAGGAAGTGTATGTAATGAGAAGATTTAGTGATTTTTTAGGTTTACATGACAAATTAACGGAAAAATACCTTAAAATGGGAAGAATAATACCTCCTGCACCAGAAAAAAGTGTCATTGGTAATGTTATTAATTATTTAGTGAACTAACCATTTTTCCAACTAAATATTTTTTTAACATGCTACAGGAATGACCAAGATAAAGATGTCGAATCAGTCAGATGGTGCTGTTGCTGCAAATGGTATTGACTTTATTGAAAGAAGGCGTGCATCATTAGAAAGATATTTAAGAAGAACAGCTCAGCATTCTGTGCTAGTTGTTGACCCTGATTTTAGAGAATTTTTGGAAGCAGGTAAATTGCGTAATGATCTGGTTTTCAGTTTCGGGCAGATGTGACACTCTCTCTGAACTTAGTGCTGCTATCTATATCTCAAGCATTTTAAGATCTTTGCCTTATATTGAAAATATGGATTCAGTTATGGTTATATTTTTATAACTTCAAATCTAATGATTCAAGAGTGAAAAAAATAAACCAGATTATTTTAGTTGGATCTAAAATTTTGCCATGTGCTTGCAAAATAATTTTTCCAAAAATTTGAAAAAATGTATTTAAGACATGCTGAAATTTTAACAGCAAATTTCTTATACTTTGAAATAAATATTTGTAAAATACAGATCATTTGGTTGTCTTTTTTAAAATATTTACTTTTATTATACGAAATATGCTGTTAAAATTTCAACATGCCTCAAATATATATTTTCAATTCTTTTGAAAAATTATTTTGCAAGCACCTAGCAAACTTTTAGACCTGACTAAATAATCTGGCTTATTTATTTTTTCACTCTTTATGTATTAAGTTTAAAGTTATAACAATTTCAAAATGCCTGAAAAGGACTGATACCTGTGGTTCTTTATTTGGGTATTATAGAATATAGAAGTATTGAACGAGTATTCAGCATGCCTCAAATACCTACCCAAAAATGTCCACTAGCTGTCGGACTATAAAGGCGTCTGTGTTTTCACAACTAACGAGCCAATCATCAAACAAAGAGGTGACACTCAGAATTTATTTCTCTCTTTTTAGATTCGCAAACGCATATTACAGGACCAGAATATATATGTCTATACAATTACTATATTCTGTTGTGACTCGCGAACCAACTATCTTAAATGAAACAGGTCGCTTTATTGGTTTCAAATCACTTAAAAATAAGTGATGGTTTGTTTCACTAACTACACTATTTTGCATTTACGTACAACGCAAATAGAAAACAACAAATCAGGCGCTCATTTATTTGCAGGCACTTTCCGGTGATACCAAACTTCTGCTGCTTGAACCAAGTACGATTGTAAAATTATGTATTTCGTATTTACTTTATACCGTGCCAATAGCTCAGGCAGCTTGTTTGGCCCCACATTAGAATTCCGATCCCATATCCAATTCACTTTTGTCGACGTGATACATACAGACAAATGAAAATACATGAGTCTAAAAATAGAAATGAAATATGTACGAGGGTGGATTGATAAGTTTCCGGCCTGACCAAGAAAAACAAGGTTTTTAAAAATTTTTTTTTTTTATTTCTCAACATAATCTCCTCCAAGGCTGATACATTTCTCATAGCGGTGTTCAAGTCTATTAATGCCATCTCTATAGACTGATTCGTCAAGCTCCTCAAAATAACCATTTACAGCTTCGATTACTTCTTCATTGTCCGCAAATCTCTTACCGCCAAGCCATTNTTCGGATTTTTTCCAAAACATGTTTGATCGCATAGTTTCAACAAGAGTCAATCAATTTTATGTTCAACAACTTTTTACATAATCATAAAAATGCATGTAATAATAATAAATCTGAATTCCTAGATACCTAAAATCGGCCACGTTCTTTTAATTTTTCGCCTCCTATCTTTAATTCGCTCTTTCCCTGCTTTTCCTTCCCTTGCATACCAGTATTTTGTGTTTTTTTTATTTATTTTCATACAGTATTGTTTTGTCAATACCGCTTCCATTTTATCTTTAAGCTATCTCTAACTCCTCCTTGCTAGATGCTAATAGTGTTATATCATCTCCAAATCTAAGCATACTAATCTTTTGCTCCTGTATATCTATCCCTACAGTTGTAATGTCTTTAATGATGTTGATCACGTCTTCGATGTATTATAAGTAAAAAAAAGTGTTAACAAAAGTAAAAAATCAAGAGAGGGCTTTGGCGACAGAGATATTCTGATCGTAACAAAGTCTTCACGTAGGTATTGATAAGTTAACTAAGACAATTTCTTAATGCCTAAAACTGCTAGATCAAATGAAGTAGCCCCATTCCTTTATTTTATTTGTTTTATGTGCACTCCAAATGAAATAAAAAGTGCAACAAATAGGTCTAAACCCACATCAAGAGTGATGGACGGAATTAGTTCAATCTTGATTAGAATGGTTGCGCACACAATCTGTTTTCCTCTTTCTGATTTTATTAACAACTGTTTTCTAGTGAGAATTTGGCATGAACACTTCAAAGCAGCGGTAACGGTGCACATATTTAATACAACGAACAAATGCTGGCCCATATCGCTAATTTCCAATTTTGCTGAAAACTAGTCAAATATTGTTCCACTATACTGTCAAGCATGTGGTCAATACAGAACCGTATGCAAGTAAGAACTGCGGCCATGCGTTTTGAGTTAAGGTTCGTTATAACGCCTTAGGTTAAGTTGGTACCATTGCAAAATTTTACACAAGTTCATGGAGGGTGTCGTAAACTCCACTTTTTCAATTATATTGTATATTCTGTATTATTAAATTTTCCAGATATTGAGCTACCTAAAGCCACCAGCACATCTGCTTTGAGCAGCGCAGGAGTGATGAGATTGTTTAATAAAGTTGGGGAAACAGTAAATAAAATGACCTATAAAATGGATGAATCTGACCCAGTAAGTACCAAAGCAATCTGCCACTTTTTTGCCTAGACTCTAAAATATTTAATTTTCAGTCTTACAATAATAAAAACAAAAGTAATATAATTCTTACAATTTTTAATTAAAAATGTTTTAGTGGTTTGAAAATAAATTAGCTCATGTAGAATCTCTTGAATCTCAATTAAGGAAACTTCATAATAGTGTAGAAGCTCTAGTAACATATCGTAAAGAATTAGCTAATCTAACCAAATAATTTTAATCTTTAAAAAAACATGTCAGTTAACAATCGAGCCCCTGTCACGACTTACAAGCGGGCGGTTTACCACTAAATCAATCCACCTTACAAATCCTATCTGGAAATTTGTAAATAGGTATGTATGTAATCTTAAAACTAATAAAAAAAATCGGGTGTAATGGGTTTTGAAGTAATTGGAGAAAAATGTATTTGCTAGAAATGGACAGTACTGTAGAGTTGTTTTTTGTTTTTTTTTTCTCCGTTTATTCCAGATTTAGTTTAAATTCAGATTCTTTTGAGTCAGGAACCGTTCCTCATGGTTGAAGACACGCTTATATTCAGATAATACACAAAAAACAAATGATATAACAAATTATAGGCAATTGAGCACCTTATTAATGCTTCTTGATGTTATTTGTTGCAAATTATTTTTTATCACAATTTTCCAGTTGTATTTTATACGACTTAAATACTCCTTAAATTTGTAAGAAAATCCCTGAGTTGACAGCAATGTCAGCAATATGGATATTTAAATGGGCGTTCTGCATTTAGTAATTTAATCTTAGGTATATAACGATTTTATTGTGAAGGTTTTAAACGAGCCTTGTGAAGTAACTATTCCTGTTTCTGAAATAAGTGGCGAGCTTTGGAAGGTATTAACTATATACAATAGGGAATCGCATGGTGAGTAAAGCAGCGTAGTTAAGGGACAAAAAAAATTCTAAGAAAATTAGAACGGTGCCGATTGTACGTAGAACAACCAATGAAGTATCAACAACTTCCTACTACGGCACTACACATACTAATGTTTAGACGTCCATTTTTTAAATAACTTTTCGTCGTTGATAGTAGGCAGCACTATTTCAAATACAGCTCGATATGACATTAGGAACACAAAAGAAAAAATTAACGTTACATAAACATTCATGAGTGTATTAATATCCTCTGGATATATAATTGTAATTTTATTAATTGCAATACTAATAAACACATACGCACAGACGTACGAATACTACAAAAATTCCCACCCCATGCTAAAAAACAGGCTTCGAGGCATTTACCAAACTTATTTCTGGGTCACGCGAAAACACCCGACATTTAGCGTATTTCATTTGCTGTGATCCTCATACGGTCGTGCAAATCAGAAGAAGCTAAGCGGATTTAGATTCGGTCTTCACGCCGGTCATGATACAGGATCCGCTCGATCAATCTCACGCACTGGTCTTACAATGTGAGAGGGATATGTTGGGGCATCGACCCCCACAGCACTTACATGTAGAGTATACATTGCTGGTTTCTTTGTACATTTAAAAAATTTGCCGATGAGGAAATTTTCGCTGGTGATATCGAGTAAAATTTAACCGTTGCCGTTGCTTTTACGTTGTATTTATATTCGCCGCAAATAAGTATGCCACAAAATTCTGCCGTACTAAATGTCATTGTAACAACTACTATTCTGCATTTACCTATGGCACTATCACACTGACCTACAGCAGTGAGTTCGACTGTACATACGTACGTAATACAAGCCTACAACGTTAAACCCTTCCATGGTGTCGACCATCACATTCTTTAAAAGATAGAAGTGATTGACATTGAGGGTATGTTACTTTTATCTTGTTGGTCGTCAAAAAGCTGTTAGAGTCAACAAGTTTGCTTCAAAATTTATTGATGTAACTTTAGGAGTACCCTAAGGTCCTCACATTGGCCTTATATTATTTATTATTTTTGAGGGGGTTGACTGGCGCGATAATACAGAAAATAATAAGGCTTTTAATAACACAACAAGGCAGATGCGAACAGCAAAAACGAGGGTATTGTATTGTATCGAACTTCATAGGCTATGTAATATAAATGTTATGTTTATGTTCAGGTACCTGCATTTCTCAGTATTAGTGGTACGCATACCCCGACCTGAAGGGTCTGTATACTCGACCACTAATGTACAAAATTACCAACTACTCAACACGTTTCTCAGAAAGTTAAAATTGAGAAATTTATATTTTTGCTGATACATTTTTTTATAAACGACCTTGTTGATTCTTTCCAGCTCGCAGAAATTTTAATTTACGCTGGCGGAATTCATTATTTTAATGCTATTGTAGCCTGATCGAAATCAAATAACATATTATTCAATTATTTTGGTAAGACTTGTAGTTTCGTTTAGTGATTGTTACTTCAATTACCGTGGTAATTCTATTGAGAATGTAGGTTCAATTTATTCACACCTTTATGCCACTTTTTCATTATTTTCCACCTTCGGATTTTTTCCAAAACATGTTTGATCGCATAGTTTCAACAAGAGTCAATCAATTTTATGTTCAACAACTTTTTACATAATCATAAAAATGCATGTAATAATAATAAATCTGAATTCCTAGATACCTAAAATCGGCCACGTTCTTTTAATTTTTCGCCTCCTATCTTTAATTCGCTCTTTCCCTGCTTTTCCTTCCCTTGCATACCAGTATTTTGTGTTTTTTTTATTTATTTTCATACAGTATTGTTTTGTCAATACCGCTTCCATTTTATCTTTAAGCTATCTCTAACTCCTCCTTGCTAGATGCTAATAGTGTTATATCATCTCCAAATCTAAGCATACTAATCTTTTGCTCCTGTATATCTATCCCTACAGTTGTAATGTCTTTAATGATGTTGATCACGTCTTCGATGTATTATAAGTAAAAAAAAGTGTTAACAAAAGTAAAAAATCAAGAGAGGGCTTTGGCGACAGAGATATTCTGATCGTAACAAAGTCTTCACGTAGGTATTGATAAGTTAACTAAGACAATTTCTTAATGCCTAAAACTGCTAGATCAAATGAAGTAGCCCCATTCCTTTATTTTATTTGTTTTATGTGCACTCCAAATGAAATAAAAAGTGCAACAAATAGGTCTAAACCCACATCAAGAGTGATGGACGGAATTAGTTCAATCTTGATTAGAATGGTTGCGCACACAATCTGTTTTCCTCTTTCTGATTTTATTAACAACTGTTTTCTAGTGAGAATTTGGCATGAACACTTCAAAGCAGCGGTAACGGTGCACATATTTAATACAACGAACAAATGCTGGCCCATATCGCTAATTTCCAATTTTGCTGAAAACTAGTCAAATATTGTTCCACTATACTGTCAAGCATGTGGTCAATACAGAACCGTATGCAAGTAAGAACTGCGGCCATGCGTTTTGAGTTAAGGTTCGTTATAACGCCTTAGGTTAAGTTGGTACCATTGCAAAATTTTACACAAGTTCATGGAGGGTGTCGTAAACTCCACTTTTTCAATTATATTGTATATTCTGTATTATTAAATTTTCCAGATATTGAGCTACCTAAAGCCACCAGCACATCTGCTTTGAGCAGCGCAGGAGTGATGAGATTGTTTAATAAAGTTGGGGAAACAGTAAATAAAATGACCTATAAAATGGATGAATCTGACCCAGTAAGTACCAAAGCAATCTGCCACTTTTTTGCCTAGACTCTAAAATATTTAATTTTCAGTCTTACAATAATAAAAACAAAAGTAATATAATTCTTACAATTTTTAATTAAAAATGTTTTAGTGGTTTGAAAATAAATTAGCTCATGTAGAATCTCTTGAATCTCAATTAAGGAAACTTCATAATAGTGTAGAAGCTCTAGTAACATATCGTAAAGAATTAGCTAATCTAACCAATGGAGTAGCTCGTTCAGCAGCAATGCTAAGTGCTTGTGAAGACCACAACTCACTGTCAAGAGCACTTTCACAACTAGCAGACACTGAAGAAAAGGTATTTTATTTTCTGTTCACACTTGAAGTTCACGCATTGAATAGTAAAATCTGGAGTAAATTAAATTTTGTAAAATAAATATAAATAATTTATATAATACCGAATTACGGCAGTATGTCGCCTCTACTGATATTTGCTGCTGTTTGAAGTATTTCAAATGTTAGACAGGGGCCTTATTAAGGTATTTACTAGTGTAATTGAGTCGACCATCCAACTTATATTAGTTATATATACTTATACATGAAAGGCACGTAAAACAAATTAATCACAACGGATTACATTTTTGGTTAGGAATTTGTAAAAACTAACAGATGTGGATCGCGAATTTGATCTAATCAGCACGCCATATGCAGTTTGAGATAAATCACGATACCGTCATAATAGATGTCGATATCATACAACGCGAGTCATAACTATTGGGACATAAAGCAGGTGCAGGTTATTTGGACCAAATAGACATATTATATTCGTTTTTTGACAATAATTTCACAAGATTTTTATAAATTGACACTAGACAAAACGTATTATTTATATTAATTTAAAAATCTGTTACAGGGGACGCCACGTGCGCGATCCTTGAAGCTGAAATTGTGTCATATTTCTTTTAACGAAATATTTTGGTAACTTTGGTTATAATACATGATATAAACATCATTCTTATATAAGATTGTTATAGTTGTTTCAATTTGATAATTTCAATCGTTTTCCAGCATTTCAGAACCGCGAAAAGGAATTTCAAATAAAAAGCAGTAAAAAAACTTGCAATGCGTAATAATAAAGTTATCAAAAAATGAAAATAATGTCACCTTTGTTAGTGGCCTAACACGCGAAGGGGGGGGGGTGGAAGAGAGTGGCCCAGGTGGCGCAAATGTGTTACCGCAAAAATGTAAGAAATAAGGAAATAAAATTGAACTAGCAACACTGATCGTGAGAATCAAAACAATTAATTAGTATAATCTATCAGTATGGGTGTTCGAGTGAGAACAATGCTAAGAATTTCAGAGCCATCTTTGTAAAAAATTAAACAATTTTAGTTGCTTTCAGAAAGAACAGTAAATAATTTGAAAATTTGAGGGGATGGGTATAGGAAACCTAGTACATTCGAAAAAGCATAAAATTCTGCATAAGGGTATGAAAATACATACAGGGTGTTCCATTTAAAAAAAACGACTGTGATTGAAGTAACCTAAAGTTGCCAATTCCGCCATTAAATATCTAACACTCTGTATGTAATTAACCCACTTTGAAAGTATGGACGGAATGCTTGAAGGTATAGCTATCTCTCCTGTGAATATTATTACTCCAGCTTTCTTATTGTAAAATAGGCATGTTTTTTCGCTACCTATTGTTCTGCTACTTTTTTTAAAAAAATATCTCGAAAACGGTAAATTTTACAAGTGGGAATGTTGTATAAAAGTCTATCTAAAATCATAAGTAGAATTCAAAAAAGTTAAAAACCGAAACGCAGTAGGTACCTGTAAACATTGCTATACAATCATTTAATTTAAAATCCTTTTTTTTAGGTCGAATGTTTACACATTGAACAAGCAAATACTGACTTTTACATATTGTGTGAAATGCTGAAGGATTATTTGGGTCTGCTGGGAGCTGTCCGAGATGCTTTTCATGAACGTACTAAATTGTTTCAACACTGGCAACACTCACAGCAAATGTTGAATCGTAAAAGAGAGGCAAAAGCAAAGCTTGAACTCAGCAGTCGAAATGATAAATTGGATCAAGCTGGAGTAGAAGTTATTGAGGTATTTAAAACAATTTTTGTTCTTCTAAGTAGACAAAAAAATTGTTTTAGTGGGAAGCTAAAGTGGAAAGAGGTCAAGAAAATTTCAACAGAATATCAAACATAATAAAAGCTGAAATGGAACGGTTTGAAAAATGCAGAATAGAAGACTTCAGGAATGCTTTCATCAGTTACCTAGAAAATCATTTGAATCATCAAGCTCAAGTAAGTTAATTAATTTTCTAATTCCATTTTTATATATATAAATACATGATCTCATTAAAAAAATAGCTTGTTAAATACTGGGAAGCATTCCTACCTGAAGCTAGAGCGATTGCCTGACTGGAGGACATAAACCAGGATTAGCAGGAACGACATTCCAACTGGAAATTTCCCCGATTTTGATTATAATACAAATACAACACCGTGGCTGTACTTCATCGATCACAATCATCGATTTTCTGCCTGATATACACAAGTCGATCAGTAATATATACCTTAGGATTATTGTATTATTATGTAAAAATGTTTATTTCATGGATATAGTTAGTTGAAAACTTCTATTATTACTGCATTATAAAAGCATACATTACATAAAAATAAGGGTATAATTAATATAATGTAGGTAAGGTGAAGTATTAATTTTTAAACGTTTCAATAAATCACTTTATATCTTGTGCCAAATTACTGCGATTCAGAGAAGTTTCCAATTTATTAATCTTATAACTGTATAATTATTGCTTCTAAATATAAATGTCGATATAATTAAATTTCTATACATAGCTTTTTCTTTGTAGTCTTATGCTTGATTTCTTAAATTGTTTTCTTTTACCTTACTATTTACATATATTGCTAATAAAGGAATTGTGTTAAAATTCATTTAAATGTATGTGTCTAAAATTGAAAAAGTAATTGTTATCACTAGTGTAATGGTGAAATAAAACAATTGGTAAAGTAAAAATGTTTTATTAAAAAAAAATATTGTTTATATAAAATAGTAATATTGCATCAAAATTATTGTACTATATGTACTATCATCAAAAAGTTACTTTATCACCTACAAATGTTTCAAGTTTTGATGATACATGCAATAAAAAGAAGAAATCTTGTACCTGTATTTCCTTTTGATGTTCTAAATTTAAATAAGAACATCATACACATAACAGCATCGCTTTACCCACCNAACTATTAACGTTATCTCGCAAATAATTCAGGGAAGGTTAGGTTAAGGGGAGTTAAAAAATATGTACAAGGTTGAAACAATTCCCTCCTGTCCAACTCCCTCTCACTCTCAACCCAATCATACATGAAATATTTGCTGACAACTTTTAAACAACTCCTTCTGCTCCTAATCTTACATGAAGGATTTCTATAACACGTCGATGTAATTATGGAATAAAATATTTACATCATTTTTGAAAGAAATATTCAATCTGTTAAATGAAAAACAAAAAAATGAAAACTTGCCTTATTTATTCCAGAGCCCCTGTGGTTGTCTTGTCCTCAAGTAATTTCCTGGTTCACTCTGCGACTAAAATTAATTATTCCAACCACAACTGTTACTCATCAATAAATACAAGTTTATGGAATAAATTATAGATATATTTTTAAAAATGTAAAACAACTCCCAAAATAAAAAAATACAGAAACATCCACTAAACTTAATAAAAGTGATTTTAATTGTAAGGATGACGTCAGCAGATGCAATTTTATCCCTCGAAAAATATCAGAAATAATATTAATAATTACAACGGAAATAAAGATTGGAAACAAGAAATAATGTTGTTATAATTTATTTCTTGAAAAGTACATTCCCTAATCTATTGACGGTGTTTACAATTTGTCCAAATATTGGCTAAGGTCTGGTAGACCTTCCTTAAGACCCTTTCGTTTTCTCGTTTCCTAAAAAAAATGAATGGAAAATTAGAACATGAACAAATCACACACCCATTTCTATACATTTAAGAAGCAAAAAGACTGTTGATTCCCCTATCCGGGAAGTGAAGATGCAACACTTCAAACCCTAAACTTAGAACCTATTTATTTACCACAATAAGTGAACCCAAATTGCAAACAACAAAATAGGCTGTCTTTTGTGGAAAACCGTAACGTAATGTGTTGTATAGTATATGTACGTATGTATAGATAGATAAAGTAAAACGTTAAGAATAAGCTCTTTCAGAAGGCTGTAGCAAAACATTGGCATGGTATTGGCTATCGTAATGTGCATTACTGTTGAAACGTATGCATTCTCCATTTTGTTGGCTACAGCGAGCGACACCAATTCTCATTTAGGTTCAGACACGCATGCATAAGTATACTAAAACTGATTTATCGGGACTTTTCAGAGCAGGTACTCCTTGAAAAAGTACGTTTTTACAACCGAAGAAAAAATATTAATCGTTACTACCCTGGAGTCCAATAAAGGTGTGCTTGGCAGGCTTTACCTAGACTACTCCACTGAAGAGTCAATTTATAAGGCGACTTTTTTGAATCACCATGACACACAGAGATGATCTTTGTTTACGTGTACTTTTTTTTATGACGAATATAGTATAGAACAAGGATGGCCAACCAATAGATCGCGATCGATCTGTCAATCGTGGATATCGGTCCAGTCGATCGCAACAAAGCAGAGAAAAACTTGAGTATGTAAAAAAAAATAAATTGCTAATTACTAATAAGCATCCTTAATGCCTTGTTTTTTCCATTTAATAAATTAAAAAATACTATTTGTACTTTTGTTTTTATTTGGTTTGAATTTTATCTAAAAACAACATTTCCATTCAATTTTGTGGTAAAGATTTAAAATAAAATCTGATTAGTAGGTCTCGAGTTTGATTAAGTTGGCCATCCCTGGCATAAAGTTTTAATAACAGGTAGACTTACGTATATGCGTCATTTTTCAATAAAATACTCTAACCTAATTTTTTAAATTAAATGAATAAATGTTTCCTTATGTTGTTTTTCAATAAAATTATTTGACAAATTAAGACCTAAGTTTACTCTATTTTCCGTATATAGTATAGGCTAATATTGTGCCTTCATCCATCCATCAATATACATATGAAAATATAATTGATTTTTAGAAATACATGTAATAGAATCTATAGTAGGTATTTGCTATACCAGAACTGTACAATACACAAGCACACAATATTCTTATATACGAATACTTCAAGAATTTAGTGTAAAAGTTGGTAAATTACATTTGAAAAGTTTACCTGTACAATATTGTAGGGTCTGCTGCTTGGT
>NW_020438988.1:413908-418095 GCF_000699045.2 Agrilus planipennis | reverse complement strand
AGGAGATCGGGCTGAAACTATAGCTACAAGCTATCCAAGGATGGTACTATAGAATGTCACCTCAAGGTAGGCCTAGTGGCGTCATCTCTTGGTTAGGCCGGAAACTTATCAATCCACCCTCGTACAATACGGATGCTGATAAGTAACAGCTGAATGTGGCTTTGCAATGTATTTCTTTTCGTGATCCTAACAGGACCGGACTGGTCCTTCTCTGTACTTTCCAAAACGTTCTTTTTTTTTTCGAAAATGGTGGACTTTCGTACCACCAAACATTCCTTAATTTTCTTGATAGTTCCCTTTTAGCTCCTATAAGCTTGTTACTTATTTCAGAAACACCCTGTGTAGGTACCTGTAATTTTGAGTTTCTAATGATATTTAACTTTTCTTAACAAAAGTACTTTTTAAAAATAATTTATCATATATACGCTTATGGAGCTATCCAACCGCGTTCATTATTTTTAGGTAAACTTGTGGTCCTAAGAGGTATTAATTTTGGCGGATTATATTTCAATTTNTTAACAATCGAGCCCCTGTCACGACTTACAAGCGGGCGGTTTACCACTAAATCAATCCACCTTACAAATCCTATCTGGAAATTTGTAAATAGGTATGTATGTAATCTTAAAACTAATAAAAAAAATTGGGTGTAATGGGTTTTGAAGTAATTGGAGAAAAATGTATTTGCTAGAAATGGACAGTACTGTAGAGTTGTTTTTTGTTTTTTTTTTCTCCGTTTATTCCAGATTTAGTTTAAATTCAGATTCTTTTGAGTCAGGAACCGTTCCTCATGGTTGAAGACACGCTTATATTCAGATAATACACAAAAAACAAATGATATAACAAATTATAGGCAATTGAGCACCTTATTAATGCTTCTTGATGTTATTTGTTGCAAATTATTTTTTATCACAATTTTCCAGTTGTATTTTATACGACTTAAATACTCCTTAAATTTGTAAGAAAATCCCTGAGTTGACAGCAATGTCAGCAATATGGATATTTAAATGGGCGTTCTGCATTTAGTAATTTAATCTTAGGTATATAACGATTTTATTGTGAAGGTTTTAAACGAGCCTTGTGAAGTAACTATTCCTGTTTCTGAAATAAGTGGCGAGCTTTGGAAGGTATTAACTATATACAATAGGGAATCGCATGGTGAGTAAAGCAGCGTAGTTAAGGGACAAAAAAAATTCTAAGAAAATTAGAACGGTGCCGATTGTACGTAGAACAACCAATGAAGTATCAACAACTTCCTACTACGGCACTACACATACTAATGTTTAGACGTCCATTTTTTAAATAACTTTTCGTCGTTGATAGTAGGCAGCACTATTTCAAATACAGCTCGATATGACATTAGGAACACAAAAGAAAAAATTAACGTTACATAAACATTCATGAGTGTATTAATATCCTCTGGATATATAATTGTAATTTTATTAATTGCAATACTAATAAACACATACGCACAGACGTACGAATACTACAAAAATTCCCACCCCATGCTAAAAAACAGGCTTCGAGGCATTTACCAAACTTATTTCTGGGTCACGCGAAAACACCCGACATTTAGCGTATTTCATTTGCTGTGATCCTCATACGGTCGTGCAAATCAGAAGAAGCTAAGCGGATTTAGATTCGGTCTTCACGCCGGTCATGATACAGGATCCGCTCGATCAATCTCACGCACTGGTCTTACAATGTGAGAGGGATATGTTGGGGCATCGACCCCCACAGCACTTACATGTAGAGTATACATTGCTGGTTTCTTTGTACATTTAAAAAATTTGCCGATGAGGAAATTTTCGCTGGTGATATCGAGTAAAATTTAACCGTTGCCGTTGCTTTTACGTTGTATTTATATTCGCCGCAAATAAGTATGCCACAAAATTCTGCCGTACTAAATGTCATTGTAACAACTACTATTCTGCATTTACCTATGGCACTATCACACTGACCTACAGCAGTGAGTTCGACTGTACATACGTACGTAATACAAGCCTACAACGTTAAACCCTTCCATGGTGTCGACCATCACATTCTTTAAAAGATAGAAGTGATTGACATTGAGGGTATGTTACTTTTATCTTGTTGGTCGTCAAAAAGCTGTTAGAGTCAACAAGTTTGCTTCAAAATTTATTGATGTAACTTTAGGAGTACCCTAAGGTCCTCACATTGGCCTTATATTATTTATTATTTTTGAGGGGGTTGACTGGCGCGATAATACAGAAAATAATAAGGCTTTTAATAACACAACAAGGCAGATGCGAACAGCAAAAACGAGGGTATTGTATTGTATCGAACTTCATAGGCTATGTAATATAAATGTTATGTTTATGTTCAGGTACCTGCATTTCTCAGTATTAGTGGTACGCATACCCCGACCTGAAGGGTCTGTATACTCGACCACTAATGTACAAAATTACCAACTACTCAACACGTTTCTCAGAAAGTTAAAATTGAGAAATTTATATTTTTGCTGATACATTTTTTTATAAACGACCTTGTTGATTCTTTCCAGCTCGCAGAAATTTTAATTTACGCTGGCGGAATTCATTATTTTAATGCTATTGTAGCCTGATCGAAATCAAATAACATATTATTCAATTATTTTGGTAAGACTTGTAGTTTCGTTTAGTGATTGTTACTTCAATTACCGTGGTAATTCTATTGAGAATGTAGGTTCAATTTATTCACACCTTTATGCCACTTTTTCATTATTTTCCACCTTCGGATTTTTTCCAAAACATGTTTGATCGCATAGTTTCAACAAGAGTCAATCAATTTTATGTTCAACAACTTTTTACATAATCATAAAAATGCATGTAATAATAATAAATCTGAATTCCTAGATACCTAAAATCGGCCACGTTCTTTTAATTTTTCGCCTCCTATCTTTAATTCGCTCTTTCCCTGCTTTTCCTTCCCTTGCATACCAGTATTTTGTGTTTTTTTTATTTATTTTCATACAGTATTGTTTTGTCAATACCGCTTCCATTTTATCTTTAAGCTATCTCTAACTCCTCCTTGCTAGATGCTAATAGTGTTATATCATCTCCAAATCTAAGCATACTAATCTTTTGCTCCTGTATATCTATCCCTACAGTTGTAATGTCTTTAATGATGTTGATCACGTCTTCGATGTATTATAAGTAAAAAAAAGTGTTAACAAAAGTAAAAAATCAAGAGAGGGCTTTGGCGACAGAGATATTCTGATCGTAACAAAGTCTTCACGTAGGTATTGATAAGTTAACTAAGACAATTTCTTAATGCCTAAAACTGCTAGATCAAATGAAGTAGCCCCATTCCTTTATTTTATTTGTTTTATGTGCACTCCAAATGAAATAAAAAGTGCAACAAATAGGTCTAAACCCACATCAAGAGTGATGGACGGAATTAGTTCAATCTTGATTAGAATGGTTGCGCACACAATCTGTTTTCCTCTTTCTGATTTTATTAACAACTGTTTTCTAGTGAGAATTTGGCATGAACACTTCAAAGCAGCGGTAACGGTGCACATATTTAATACAACGAACAAATGCTGGCCCATATCGCTAATTTCCAATTTTGCTGAAAACTAGTCAAATATTGTTCCACTATACTGTCAAGCATGTGGTCAATACAGAACCGTATGCAAGTAAGAACTGCGGCCATGCGTTTTGAGTTAAGGTTCGTTATAACGCCTTAGGTTAAGTTGGTACCATTGCAAAATTTTACACAAGTTCATGGAGGGTGTCGTAAACTCCACTTTTTCAATTATATTGTATATTCTGTATTATTAAATTTTCCAGATATTGAGCTACCTAAAGCCACCAGCACATCTGCTTTGAGCAGCGCAGGAGTGATGAGATTGTTTAATAAAGTTGGGGAAACAGTAAATAAAATGACCTATAAAATGGATGAATCTGACCCAGTAAGTACCAAAGCAATCTGCCACTTTTTTGCCTAGACTCTAAAATATTTAATTTTCAGTCTTACAATAATAAAAACAAAAGTAATATAATTCTTACAATTTTTAATTAAAAATGTTTTAGTGGTTTGAAAATAAATTAGCTCATGTAGAATCTCTTGAATCTCAATTAAGGAAACTTCATAATAGTGTAGAAGCTCTAGTAACATATCGTAAAGAATTAGCTAATCTAACCAATGGAGTAGCTCGTTCAGCAGCAATGCTAAGTGCTTGTGAA
>NW_020438988.1:392131-404001 GCF_000699045.2 Agrilus planipennis | reverse complement strand
TAATAATTGCTCAACCTATAAAATGAAGCGTTGTTAACTTATTTGCACAAAAGAAATTTCACAGTAAATTTTAATGAAACTGATTGGTATCACAAAATTGGTGAAGAGCTGTTTAATAATACTCAGCCGATATTTATGCAAAAAAATAAATAATAAATTTATAAAAATTTAAAATTAATAAAAGTAGTGAGGTGTAACGCCCTATGCCCTGGCCTGGTGTATCTATGGCCTGACCATAGTAGGTGAAATCATCAGTAGTCCAAGCGCCAACCGAACGCTTTGTGTCAGATCTTCATATTCGTTTGTGTGAAGTTGGCAAAAAAATTATTTTTTTTTACTTATTATATGCATTTGCATATTACAGATCTCATTCGTTGATGGTTTGTTGATGCAATTTTAATTATTTTATGTTTGTTAAGAATTAGTTTTTGATAAGTTTTATTTTAAAAATACACCTCTCTCCTAATATATTTATTAACAACAATTAAAGAACATAATGAACTTAAACAAATAAAAATTAGCAACATAACTTTACAATTTATTTTATTTTTACATCTTTTGCAGTTGTCGGATATTTATATGAATAATTTGTTTATTTTTACTAATGACTTGACGGATATACTTGGGAGCATAGACATATATTAATGGACATCGACGTTTACTAATGGACATGCCTTATAGGTCAGATTGTCGTACAACAAAAGAAAAAGATGGAATGAAGTATTGGACAATATCCATCTCTCTCACGATAGTGTGTAAGCGTGTCATGAAAGAGATAGCACTAGTCCGAAACCATACGCCATCTCCCTCACTTTTTGAGCCAAGAAATTATTAGAACCACATACGGCTAAGGCACGTCCATTAATTTATATCTATGTCGTAGTAATTTCTTGGCTCAAAAAGTGAGAGAGATAGCGTATGGTTTCGGACTTGTGCTATCTCTTTCATGACACGCTTACGCACTATCGTGAGAGAGATGGATATTGTCCGAAACTTCGTTCCATCTTTCTTTTGTTGTACCACAATTCTGATCGCTAAGGCATGTCCATTAGTAAACGGCGCTGCTTGGGAGCATAAAGGTAGTTTTCCAATTAGAGCACTAGAGCGCACAATGCGGCATTATGCGCATCATCCAGTATTCCAACTACAGCAACGCCTCGCACCGTTGAGCTCTTTGAAAAGTACTGCCTAGTCCGATGCGCACAAAAAAATATAATTGAAATAATAAAAATCGAAATTATAGTATTTAGAAAAAGCTTTCGACTAATAATTATTGTTGTTGTATACCATTCCCATTAAAAGTACATTAATAAGGTTGCTAAGTCGATGACTGCTTTTTTTTCTCAACACTGACATTAGTGTACTCTGTTGGCGCACTTGAAAACTAATACACATTCCGATTAAATACCAGTACACCTCGGCATGGTGCGGCCATGTATACCCTTTGTGTATCTATTATCTATGGGTGCGGCACTGAGTCAATGCGACTCAGCATAATGCATGCTCTTGCTCTGTAATTGGAAAACTACCTTAGTTACGGTAGGAAAGGCTACACTCGAATATGCGAGTTGTATATATAATATATATATATAGTAAGAAATTGTTCAAAAAATGCCAATTTTTTTGTTTTTTAATTATAAATGAAACTCCTGAATTTTATAGAATAACTTCGACATACGTATGTAAATTCGATGACTCGATTCAATTACATGTTCGATTATAGACATAGAATGGACATAGATCATGACATAGATAATTATAGACAATTACAACCATAGATTTCAAGAATTATGATTATTATTATTGTATTTTTACATCAAATACCATTGAATACCATAATGCATAGTATTTTCATGTATCCCATGTTTTTATGTAGATATTGTGGTAGATATACATTATAGCATATTTGACATGACGTGTTTTGACAAACTATTTTATTATTTTTAGCCGGTGTGGCTTTGTTATCTAAATTAATTGTATCTACAAAACTGTATACAATTATGAAGTTAATCGTATACATCAGTCAGTCAGTAGTGATTAAAACAAATTAATGGGTAAATTAAAACCCAACGTAAAGTAATACACGTGGACCTAACCTAGTTTATTAGTATCAATATGTGGAATAGATAGTTTTTAAATCAAATACATATAATGTCGTAAATTCTACGCAATCAGTGTTAGGCAAGCCTGCTAATAGTTTTATATCAAGAAAAAAAATAATGTTGCCTTTATCGCAAAGGGATACTTTATTGAGTAGAAGTCTGGGTTCTAAAGTTAAAGAAAAGTTTAATGGCTGGTTAAGATTAATATTTTCTGACCGAAATTCGAAAAACCTTTTTCTATTTTTACTTCTTAACTTATCATTTGCATTTGTTGAACTTTCATATGGCATTTGGTCAAACAGCTTGGGTAAGTTAGAACTAAACTGAAAGATTTGAATAAAACTTTTATTTCAATATTTTGTTTTGTCTAACAATAGTATTAATTTCAGGTCTAATTTCGGACTCTTTCCATATGTTTTTTGACTGTACAGGATTATTGGCTGGGTTAGCTGCCTCAGTAATTACGAAATGGAAAGCAAATGATAAGTATTCATACGGTTATGTAAGAGCAGAAGTAATTGCAGGCTTTGTAAATGGATTATTTTTACTGTTCATTGCATTTTTTATAATGTCTGAGGCTGTTGAAAGAGCTATCGAACCTCCAGAGGTAAGTAGAAATCAAGGATATTTGTTTTTCAACCTTNTTTACTCTATTTTCCGTATATAGTATAGGCTAATATTGTGCCTTCATCCATCCATCAATATACATATGAAAATATAATTGATTTTTAGAAATACATGTAATAGAATCTATAGTAGGTATTTGCTATACCAGAACTGTACAATACACAAGCACACAATATTCTTATATACGAATACTTCAAGAATTTAGTGTAAAAGTTGGTAAATTACATTTGAAAAGTTTACCTGTACAATATTGTAGGGTCTGCTGCTTGGTTCAAGTGGATCACCAGGTAGTACCTGCCAGTGATCGAATACACACTGTGGGAACGCCTGTCCTCCGGTATTCGAACGTAGATCGGCTGTGAAACCGAACGATTCGTTGACTGGCAAATAGGCCTTAACGACAAACATGGGGGTGCCGGCAATTTGGGCTTCTTCAAACACGTGCCCTCTACGTCTGTTCAGTACACCGTAAATTCCACCAACGGCTGTTTCAGGACATTGAATTTCGCACTGATACACTGGCTCCATAAGTCTTGGCGATGCAGTTAACAAACATGCGTACAGACAACGACGCGTCGTTGGAATGATTTGACCACCACCACGATGGATAGCATCGGCGTGTAGTGTGACGTCAAAGATATTAAAACGAACACCACGTAAGTTCTCTTCGGCCAAAACACCCTAAAAAATATAATAAAAAAACTCAGTAAACAATGAGATACTTTGAAATTTTATAGCGTTAATTGCAATTTTTGTCTCATTAATTTGAAGTTATCTGTAGTGGGTAAGATTAACTCAAAAATTAATTCATTTTTTCAGTAAACAATATTAAACATACTATTTAAATAGCAATTTAAAACATTTTTATAGTATTCTTCACTTCTCTACAGCTGTGTCTCCTCCAATGTGTTAAATGCACAATGACAAAACTGTAGGTAGGGGTATAGAACTCATTATATTCTCTGCTCTCGTTTGTTAAGCATAATTGTCCATACACTTAACCAAATTATACAGGGTGTGGCGTTTATAATAACGTAATAACAATTTTGGCTGTAGAAACAAAAAAAAATTAAAAAATTGTAATTTTGATGGCGGCGCTGACAACTCCTTACAGTTCCAGTGTAGAGAAAGATAGGTATGAGTAATACATAACCGTTATACAAAAATTCAGGGTCAATAGTCGCAATCACATGTGTTTTCCGTTTGGCATTAATTATTCATTAATTTATTTAAAGTGGTGTTAAGTTATTATTGATGTTTTGTTAAAAGTAAACAGTATGCTATAAAAATTACCTATCAAAATTATTGTTTATAAACGAACTTTACATTGATGTTATAAACTGTTTGACTAAAGCGAATTGAAAATTAATAATTTCATTCATTGAAATGCATTAACGTACATTAAAATAGTTTGTATCCCATTTTCCATTTATTTAATTATGAAGTTCAAATTTAATGTTTCAATTTCGGCGGTTACGATACACTTTTAATACAGAATTTTGATAAACTTACTCAAAAAATATGTTTTTATTTATTTAAGGAAATGTCTAACTTCTAAGTGATAGAAATTGCTGAACATAGCTCATTTCACAACTTCATGGAATTAACAGATATGGTGTTGCGTTACGGTGCAGCTAAAGAAAATGCACTAGCGGTATGGCGGCTTTATCGGAAGGGGTAGCCTCAATCAACGGTGTGTGTAGTACAGTATTTACGTGATGGATAAGAGGCGTAGGCGGTAACTTAATTTTGATTGTGAAAGAGAAGATGCGATCGTGCAAGTTCTTGAAGAATACCATCACGAGGAGCATTTGCCAAATTGCACTAGAACAACAAGTTTCTTCGCGTACAGAATACACATCATTATCTGTACGGACATCGATGTGGTATCTTCAGGATAGACAACCCCCACATAGTACACATTCAACATGAGAGTATTTGAACAGAATGTTTTCTTGACGGTGGGTTTCGATTTTTACTTGTGGGGTCATGTAAACGAATTGGTATACACATCGCCTATTGCTAAGTTCAAATTTACAAAGACGACTAGCGTTTTTAATTGTAATTCGACTGCAATTTTTTTTTCTTGGTTATAAACGTTACACCCTGTATAGTAGTTACAGTACTAAAAACAGTATGTTAAATGTGAATTCTTAATGTACACGTGCAAATTTGTAGTCTTGCAGTTTTGTTGTCCATCACACGTTTCAAAAAGCTTTACTTTGTATGTAATGTACACATTAAAAAACAAAAATGGCAGCTTCATTTGTTATAAATTTTATCAAAGGTCAATTTTTAAGATTTTTTTAATACAATATTGATGTTCGTACTCACACAAAATCGTCATTCGTTATAAGTTTTGTCTATTCGATAACTTAAATATTGAAAAGTAAAAGGAAAGACTAAAAGATTGCCAAAAAATTATATTCTACCGACAGTTTAAACTACTCTAATAAGTATGCTAATAGTTTTAGACATAGTACATTTTGTGATTGGCAGACTGTAAAAAAATTGTTCCAAGTTGCATAGGTAACAAAACTTTACGTCAGTTTGCAAACTTCTCTTACATTCAAACAAATATTAGACTGTGAAGTTGTTCAAAGAAGTCATTTCTTTTTGCTAAATAATATCAATTTTCCAATTTGCATTAAAACTTTGCGGGAGTTTTTAAATACACATATGTATAAGCTACTACAATGATCCTTACTGCTCGTAAAAAGTACTTTCCTTTTTTAGTAACTAACGCCTGATGTATGTACGCTTGTTACCAGTAGCGAGTTTGACTTCAGGTTGCGTCCTTCCTTTCTGGATCATTACCGTTTTTTTTTTGCGCAGATAAAAGCTAAACTTCAGGACTCTAGAGAAAGTAAATGAAACGTAATTAAAAATACTGCACTTACTTCTTTTGTAGCCCATTGGAAACCAGCAACGACAGAATCTTTAATTTCGTTCAGGTACTGAACTCCTTTAGTACAGTCAACCAGAATATTAGGTCCGGTTCCCTCAGGACCGAAACACCAGATTTTACGAGCTTCTGTAACATCGTAGTCGTACTTTTCACTCAAATAACGAGCACGCACTTTAAAATCATCTCGGGGATTTACGTCGCCCTGGAAATAACACATTTCATTGATAAATTTAGAAATCTTTTGCAAATAAAAACATTGACATCTAAAATAAGTTAATACCACATACATTGTCAATGTCTTCCGCTAAACCATCGGGCATCGGAATTGCTTTCATAAAGAGTCTATTGTGTTTATTGGGAGATTTTGATAAACACATTTGGTTCGATTCTTCGCTGACCGTTTCGCGATACGACACAACAGGATCGGATTTTTTAATAGGGATGCAAGCATGGTCATCTTCCAAATCTTTAAGACAAATTTCCAAATGCAATTCACCTGCACCGGCGATGATGTGCTCACCAGATTCCTCAATAATACATTGTACCATAGGATCAGATTTAGCCAAACGTTTTAAACCTGTAAAGGAAAATGAAAAAGCGGACAATAATTAATGCTTTATTAAACATTATGTTACAGCAGAAATTATTAAAAACTGTCAGAAAAACCAATCAACAGATCTAAATTTCAGCCTGGGGCGGTAAACAAAATTCATCATGTTAGAACAAAAAAAAAATATATAAACTTGAAGCTTAGCCAAGTATTTTAATTTTATATTATTCTATTAGTAACGAAAATGTTTTACAATGAATTTTGAACTGAAAGTTCTAAACTGATTATTTATAAAAATCATTAAAGAAACTTACCTTCAACAAGTTTTGGCAAATCTGCAGGGTTTTTGGGTTCTACAGCAACTCTAACAACAGGAGATACACTAAACTTCATGACTCTCATGTTGTGTGCATCTTTAAAAGTGGTTATTGTACCAGTTTTAACTAAAAATTGATCTACACCGACCAGACCGCAAATATTTCCTAGAAAAAAGTTTTCATAAGAATTAATTACTATTTTCAGTTGTACTTATTATAATTATACATGCCTGATGGAACATCTTCAATAGCTTCAACATAACGTCCCATCATAAGGATGGTACGTTGAATAGCCTTTTCATACAGGTCTTCTTTCTTTCCAGGAGTGTAATTAGGGCCCATTATGCGTGCTTTCTGACCAGTTGCCACCTTTCCTGAAAATACTCGACCAAAAGCGTAGAAACGTCCTTTATCAGAGGTCGGTACCATTTTTGACACATACATCATAAGGGGCGCATTAGGGTCACAATTCTGAAAGAAAAAGTTGAAATAAGACAAAAAAAAATGGGAATCACATTATTTCTTTACTTTGATACCAAGTGCTGCTTCGTCATCATGGGGTCCTTCATACAACATTTCCATGCGGTATTTTTGAGCGACAACAGGTGATGGTAAGTGAATGGCAATCATTTGAAGTAAGGCTTCTCCTGCTGGCAACCACGTCCTCATAACTACCTTCAGTAATTGTTTGCCGTCCTTATCTTTGTCTTCATGTTTCAAAGTAATATTCAGCTTTGGCAAAAGTGCCTCGGTTTCTTCTTTCCTTTAGAAAAGATTAAACATTAAACATAAAAAAAAAATTGCATCGGCAATTATGCAATTTTACTGAATAGAAATGCAACTTACTTGTAGTTCATGATGCAGTCAAAAATTTTATAGATTGGATCTAGAACATACATACAGAAGGACCGTTTGTTATCAGGTTCTTTTTGTTTAGCCCATTTCTTAGTTTTCGCGTTAAAGAAGTTCTCGCCCCAAAGACGGTTCATTAGCTTCCCTACGTCGATCTTGAACTTCTCTGAGTACATTTCAGCAAACTGCTTAAGTGTAAAAGCCCAGCCATGCAAACCTGAACCAAAACCTACTGAACCTTTACTAGGATCAACCTGACATAATAAAAATATTTTTAAGAAAATTAGAAAGATTG
Organism: Agrilus planipennis; assembly: GCF_000699045.2. Lineage (NCBI taxonomy): Eukaryota > Metazoa > Arthropoda > Insecta > Coleoptera > Buprestidae > Agrilus > Agrilus planipennis. Next base: position 396,350 of record NW_020438988.1, on the reverse strand, counting down.
AAAGTGTTAAAGAGAGCAATTAGTGAATAGAAAATTTGTGGTCATTCTAGGAAACTGCAAAGTTAATATACATGACCTCTTTGCAGGGCAAAATATGACGATTTGTCTATGAGTCAAACAATTTTGGTAGGATTTCAAATCATTACCAAATTCTTAGAGACTCAAAATGTATGTTTAATGGGTTTTATAGCAAATTTACTCACCCTGACTTCTCCCATAGGGCCACTGTCATCAGAATAAGTGGCAATAATTACATTAACATTTTCAACAATACGTTGGAAAGTTTGATACAATTCTTCAGCTTCCAGTTGGAGTTCCAACAACGCACGGTCCATCTTGTTCATGAATAATATGGGCTTTATTCTTTCAGCTATGGCCTGACGTAAGACAGTTTCTGTCTGTACACATACACCTTAAAATATGAAAAATTTTGCTCTAAATATAATTCTTTATTTATTCAATATGAAAATTATATATGAATAAAATTAATTAATAATGTTAACTTCGCCTATTGTTTTTGTCCAGTTTGATGTAATTGGCGTGCAAAGATAATGAAAAAGAAATTATATAATTTTACTATACTGAAAGTAATGTAACTGCTAGCTGTACGGATTTCGCCTAGGTTATACAAATCCTGATTTAACTTTATTGGTTGTAACACAAAGATAAAACCCATAAAGTATACATCCCTGAGATAAAAGACTTATGAGGTTTACTTCTTGAAATAGGCCCTATTATAATTCGGTAGTTACCCAACATGTTTTTGAAATACCTATAATGGATTAGAGAAATATTTGATCTGGGGAACTTTTAAATCATTTTATTTTAACAAGCATACTAAATTGTTATTTCTAAAGAATAGTTGGATTCTTAATAAGATTTTACAAAAATGTGAACTATGACTTATCTTTCTTTATGGACTGTCTTATCTACTTTGATTTATGCTTCTCAAGGGACTATTCCATTTGGCGGATTTTTGGTCTTAGAAATTACTAAGAATTCAATCTAATGTAATATTGATGTTTTTTAAATTTTTACACCACTTAAAAACTATTAACGTTATCTCGCAAATAATTCAGGGAAGGTTAGGTTAAGGGGAGTTAAAAAATATGTACAAGGTTGAAACAATTCCCTCCTGTCCAACTCCCTCTCACTCTCAACCCAATCATACATGAAATATTTGCTGACAACTTTTAAACAACTCCTTCTGCTCCTAATCTTACATGAAGGATTTCTATAACACGTCGTCGTAGTTTGTAATTTTTCAAAGCTGAAAAACAGCGTGAAGACGTGGTTTCCTCGCGACACATACGTACGTACGTATGTATATCGTGAGATTATACATACATATATAGTGTAAAGGGTGTCTGCTTCGAAGGTTTTCGGAGGTGCTCTCTTTAAATAAAATAATGCCATTCTTGTAACATTTCCGGTTATAACAGAGGTAGCCATCAACTTTCTTATTAAAATAGAATATCCCGTATATGTTTTAATTTTCAAAATCTAGTTGTTATTTTATAAGGACTTTTATAATAAGAATCAGGGGCCCGGGTTCAACTCCCGGCGAGAGTGACAGCGGCAACAATTTTTCTTCATGAATATATGGTTATCTGCAGTGGGTAAAGTTAATTAAAAAATTAATTCACTAACGCATTAAATTTAATCCTACAACAATTTAGGTCTTATATATCGTTGTAGTTTTTAATTTTTCAAAGCTGAAAATGTAGTGCAAAAATTTAAAAAACATCAATAATGTATTAACAGAACATACCTATTTAAATTCTTTGCAAACAGGGTGGTAAACGCCAGTTATAGTATATAACTTTAGTGGAATTCAAAAATGTTTAACAAGGTCTATAAGGATATAAACTTGTTGAAATGAATAATACAACACAATTTATAATTTAGTTTAAGAAATGTTAAATAAGTACGTGTCCAACCAGTCTTAGGACTGATGAGCTTATGATGAGGATGATAAGTATAACTTATTTTTAGTATTAAAAAAATAAAAGAACATCAAAATACACTCCTTGAGTAAGGCACTTCTTGTGAAATAGTGAGTAATTAGAAACAATTAAGCATTACTATTTCATTTCTAATTTAAAAAAATATTGTTAAATAAAAAGGGAATAAATCATTATGTTGTGTTAATATCGTAGCTTGTCATCACTAGACATAAAGATAGAGGTCCCACGACAGCATTTAAATACAAACACAAGTTTATTCTTCTTCCTATGCACTACCAACGTCATCATTATCCTGTGGGATAGTAAAACCTATTCCAAAAAGGATTTTGAAGTGGTACGTTTGTGCAGGAAGACAATAAAATATATGTATACCAGAATGAACAACTACCTATCTAATACTAAATTCTTTTAATTAAAAACAAATTTTACACAAAATTGTGACTTCTATATCAGTTTTTACTGATTAATTGAAACAAATACGACTTACCAGAGACACAATCAACAACAACAAGGGCACCATCAGTGACACGTAGTGCAGCTGTTACTTCTGATGAAAAGTCTACATGTCCAGGAGAATCTATTAAATTGATTAAGAAACCTTTTTCATCTTTTTCACGTTGGTCTACATTAGTAATGAACACTAAATCTTTATCATCAAGTTCAAAGTACATAGAAATGGCACTGTAACAATAAAGAAAATAATGAGGTGTCCTTTCACAAGCAAACTGGAAGGAATTTCCAGTTTAAATCAGTTGGCCGTTCTTATGTCATCAAAATCAATCAGAACAGGTCTGTGAATGAACAATCATCACTTAAAAACGCTATTATATTAAATAAGCAGATATCTTCAAATTAGTATTCAACAATTCAATGTAAAATTTAATTTAGAAAATCCAAAATGTTTAGTTGGAATTTTTCATAAAATTTTATTTGGTAAATAGTATACCCAAATACTATTGAAGAGCACCTAATTTTTACTATTTGATTAATCAATTTAAAAAACTACTTACGTTGATTTGATAGTGATGCAACGTTCCTGTTCATCTTTTCGTGTATCAGTAAATCTTGTTTCTCCTGCCTTAGCGCCTGCAATAATTCCAGCTTTTGATACCAAAGAGTCCGTTAATGTAGATTTGCCGTGGTCTACGTGTGCAATGACGGACATATTACGGATATTCCGTTTTTTGTCCATCATTGTACGAATTTCGTCTACAGTAAAATTCACCTAAAAATTAAATTAACAATTACGTTATTTCTAAAGAAACAGCAAGAATTTTAAGACTGCAAGCATTAAACTACATACCATTTTATTTAGTTATAGTTAAATAATACCGGTCTTTTTAATATACACAAAGTTCACTTATAATAAAACACTCAAGTTAAACTCCTTTTTGACTTTTTGCCTGTATGGCAAATATCTAAATAAATGAAACAGCTGCAGCGTTCATAATGTTGTGCAATTCATTCACACGTTGTCACGACAACATCGCTTAAATTAGTAAAATACTAGTGGAAGAACGTTTGGAAAACGATAATAAATAAAAATATTTTAATATTACATTAAAAATAAACTTACCATTTTGGATGTTTCTTGATAGTTCTAGCAAGGTCAAAATTAACAAAATCTAACAATGGCCTACTCCCCGTAAAAGAACGAGGACGGAACCACCTAAGTGAAAAGAAAAGAAGGAGAACGGTGAACACGATAGTATCACTGAACTTAATATAGAGGACAGCACGTATTAAAAATGTACGATGTATTCATTAAACTGAATTTTGTGTAATTTGCAAACTTTCAAATATATCTTAGATCACTTTAAGAACAGTTATACAATTTTAACTAGATTTCACCTCCACTTCGTCCGCATGAAATTATTTTCAATTGCTCATAATAAATAGAATTGTTATAACCAATAAATAGTTAAGGAGTAGCCTAGATCACTTCTGACAACTTCTGACTTCAATCATTATTACATGTGAAAAAAAGAATTATGATCATGAGTTACCGCGAATTTTCAGTTGTGAAACAAATGCTCATCAAATTCTCAATTAGAATTAATAATTGCTCAACCTATAAAATGAAGCGTTGTTAACTTATTTGCACAAAAGAAATTTCACAGTAAATTTTAATGAAACTGATTGGTATCACAAAATTGGTGAAGAGCTGTTTAATAATACTCAGCCGATATTTATGCAAAAAAATAAATAATAAATTTATAAAAATTTAAAATTAATAAAAGTAGTGAGGTGTA
>NW_020438988.1:384226-389851 GCF_000699045.2 Agrilus planipennis | reverse complement strand
CAGCAAGTAGATATCCACACAAGTGGACCTTGTTGGAGCATACGTAATCCTAAAATGTAGCATCGTGCTACAGATGGCGTTTACTGCGCCATTTGTAGTATTTTCTAAAACACACTGTTAAGACAGCAGGTAAAAGTTGGTCTGTGTTCTGTCGGAGCCGTCTGCGACGCGCTGATGAGGTCCAAAGAGATCGAAATCGCGATCCGCGTCTGGCAGCTTCGACAGAATACAGACGCGGTGAATGAGTGGTATATACATAATAACAGATATGTTTTTATATAAACAATATTTTCGATTATATATTTTCATAATTAAGCGAAACATCGGCAAGATCACTGAGACCAAAGCTACCAGTTCTGATCTCGCTCATATGCATCACGCTAATAGATCACATACCTATACTACCCCCGCTTCTGAACGTATGAGCAATTTATAACTAATTTGTAGTAAATTTGTAGCGAATAACTTAATTTTGTAGAGCTTGTTGGTTTTCGTTTTAGTCGACCTTAGGCTCTCCTTGGCATCATCAAAAGGTCATCAGTGTTAAGACTGGTTGGACACGTACCTCCACTCTTTCCTATCCTGAGCTAAACTTCGCATTTCCCTAAAACTAGAACAGCCCACATCCTTAACTATTTGCGAAGAGTAATCTAATCTAGGCCTGCCTCTACCCCTCCTAACTCCTGTTTCTGCCTCTAATATGTCTCTGACTAGACCTTCATGCCTGAGAAGGTGTCCTACCAACCTATCTAGCCTATTTTTTATTGTCTTCCATAGAGTCCTCTGCTCTCCTATTCTTTCCAATACATAATAAAAATAATGTAAATAACAAAATTTAAAATCATTGTAACAGTTATAGAGTTACTCATTGTCATTTAATTTGTCTACATTCTGTAAATCTTTTATATCATCATTAAATCTTGTTTTTAATAGAGTCTCTATAATTGACATTTGTTCATTCTTTCTTGACGATAACGAAAACGGTGAAGAATAAAATATAAGTTTTGGTGGAACTAATATATCAAACGTTTTCTCTGACATATCTTGGGTGTCATTATTGTCTCCTTGCTTTTTCTTATGTAACTTTTGAGTTACTTGTAAATGTTCATGAAGAAATCGAACAAATAGGGCACTGGTTAATTTAGCATTTACTCTTAAAACTATACTTCTAATTTTTGGCGAGTAACCAAAAGCCATAATAATCATTAAAAACTCGTGAAGTTCGTATATACGTATAATTGCATCAAAAGAAAGACGTAATAAATACGTGACAAAGCCTTGTTGATTTAAAAATTACAAGTTATTAGTATACATATGTAATTTAAATTATTTTCTCCATAACGCTTCATTCTTCACAATAAATTGGGATCATAGTTTTGACAACGATTACCTGTTTTAAGCTATCCAAAACAAATAGTGCATTTAAATTAATAAACACTTAAAAATCCCAAAATTCCACAAGAGGTTTATAAAAATAATCCTAGAACGCAAAGGATGGCACCTAGGGTATTGAAGATCGTTTTAATTTTATAGACCCTTTGTGACCTTTTGGGATTTTTGGGTGTTTATGTAGTGATGCTCTACAAAACTCCAATTGATTTTCTTGTAATATTTAAAAGAATGGTAGGTGTTTCCAATTAAGAAGATCCTAAGTTGTAAACACCCATACATCTTACCCAGCCGTGCTAAAACACCTGGTATTTTGAAGTTTATCTTTTAACTGTTTAGAATAAAAAAGACATGTATTGTATTGGTATTCTAAATATTATGAAGGGTCAAAATTTAAGCATAAAAGGTCAATATTTAAATTTAAGTGGTCGGACTATTAAGTAGTTAACAGAAAGACTAGAAATAAGATAGGTAACTTAATCTGAAGCAAATGGGTCTAACAACATCGGTAAATGTCTAGTTTAGCAGCCACACCTTCGATCATTTCGAATTATTAGTATGTTGTAGAGGCGATTATGTTGATCATTCTGATATGTTGCGCGCGGAAATGAAAATTAAGTATAATATAACGTTGAAAAATAATATGTTGGCACATGATATATATAAAATAGGCAATAATACGGCAGGCTATTTGGATATGTATATGCATTGGTGACGTCATTGTTTAGTTAACTGGAGCGTCTTAACGTCCCTGCCCCGGCTGATATGTAGGTATAATGTCTTCGAAAAATATGCTTCCTTATGATTTCCGCGTCCAACATTTATTTACATATGAAAAAGATCAGCATTACCTCTATAATATACTAAAAATTGAAGGTCATCGTATTTGCTGAAACAAAGATAACCTCTTGACATTATTCCAACATATCGGTCCGCTTCCGGCGGCCAGGAGCATACACAAAACTCCAGTCTAACCAAACAATGACGTCACCAATGCATTTACATTTCCTAACAGTCTGGCATATTATTGCCTATTTCATGTATCATATGCCACCATATATTGTTTTTTAAAGATCGAAAACTATGCTTCATTATCATTGTTTTTTGTTTTCGTGGAAGAGGGGAAATCTTCAAAAGACACCCAGCCGTCCGTACGACTGGGTAGTGGCGGATTTCCGAGGAAGGTGTCCTCGGACCTACCGACTAAAACCCCTCTACCCCAGGCCGTTGTAGGACCTATCGGTTCAGGTCCTCTTCAGCCGTGTTTTGTGTGTTAGGTCATTATCATTTCCGCACCTAACATATATATATCAAAGTGATCAGCATAATCACCTCTACAACATACTAAAAATTCAAGGTGATCGGAGGTGTGGCTTTATAGACAATTACTGACCGCGCATCAATTTTGGTATTGTCGGTTGTCTAGCGCAGTGCTTCCCAACCTTTTTTTCCTCGCCCGGGATGTTCAATAATAAATAGTGTACAATAAAAGTATTTTTAAATTTTCGAGGTTGATTTCGATGAACTTTTTCATAAGATTGATAATAAAAAATTGCTGACGGACAGATGCGCGACGGCATTTCAACTAAGTTCAATGTCTTAAAATTAAATCATTTAATTTAATAAAATTAGAACGACCGCTGCCCGTTAAAAAGTGAAAATGTGGTATCTCGGTCTCTACGATCTGTCGCAACTTTTTTTTTTTAATTGTAAAATTAAGTACAATTTAGTGCACTACGTTACAACACATTGTATATCTGAGAAAATATGGTTTTTAATTACATTTTCTTCATCATCATCATAAGGTCATCAGTCCTAAGACGGTTGGACACGTACCTCCACTCTTTCCTATCCTGAGCTAAACTTCGCATTTCCCTAAAACTAGAACAACNCATCATTATCCTGTGGGATAGTAAAACCTATTCCAAAAAGGATTTTGAAGTGGTACGTTTGTGCAGGAAGACAATAAAATATATGTATACCAGAATGAACAACTACCTATCTAATACTAAATTCTTTTAATTAAAAACAAATTTTACACAAAATTGTGACTTCTATATCAGTTTTTACTGATTAATTGAAACAAATACGACTTACCAGAGACACAATCAACAACAACAAGGGCACCATCAGTGACACGTAGTGCAGCTGTTACTTCTGATGAAAAGTCTACATGTCCAGGAGAATCTATTAAATTGATTAAGAAACCTTTTTCATCTTTTTCACGTTGGTCTACATTAGTAATGAACACTAAATCTTTATCATCAAGTTCAAAGTACATAGAAATGGCACTGTAACAATAAAGAAAATAATGAGGTGTCCTTTCACAAGCAAACTGGAAGGAATTTCCAGTTTAAATCAGTTGGCCGTTCTTATGTCATCAAAATCAATCAGAACAGGTCTGTGAATGAACAATCATCACTTAAAAACGCTATTATATTAAATAAGCAGATATCTTCAAATTAGTATTCAACAATTCAATGTAAAATTTAATTTAGAAAATCCAAAATGTTTAGTTGGAATTTTTCATAAAATTTTATTTGGTAAATAGTATACCCAAATACTATTGAAGAGCACCTAATTTTTACTATTTGATTAATCAATTTAAAAAACTACTTACGTTGATTTGATAGTGATGCAACGTTCCTGTTCATCTTTTCGTGTATCAGTAAATCTTGTTTCTCCTGCCTTAGCGCCTGCAATAATTCCAGCTTTTGATACCAAAGAGTCCGTTAATGTAGATTTGCCGTGGTCTACGTGTGCAATGACGGACATATTACGGATATTCCGTTTTTTGTCCATCATTGTACGAATTTCGTCTACAGTAAAATTCACCTAAAAATTAAATTAACAATTACGTTATTTCTAAAGAAACAGCAAGAATTTTAAGACTGCAAGCATTAAACTACATACCATTTTATTTAGTTATAGTTAAATAATACCGGTCTTTTTAATATACACAAAGTTCACTTATAATAAAACACTCAAGTTAAACTCCTTTTTGACTTTTTGCCTGTATGGCAAATATCTAAATAAATGAAACAGCTGCAGCGTTCATAATGTTGTGCAATTCATTCACACGTTGTCACGACAACATCGCTTAAATTAGTAAAATACTAGTGGAAGAACGTTTGGAAAACGATAATAAATAAAAATATTTTAATATTACATTAAAAATAAACTTACCATTTTGGATGTTTCTTGATAGTTCTAGCAAGGTCAAAATTAACAAAATCTAACAATGGCCTACTCCCCGTAAAAGAACGAGGACGGAACCACCTAAGTGAAAAGAAAAGAAGGAGAACGGTGAACACGATAGTATCACTGAACTTAATATAGAGGACAGCACGTATTAAAAATGTACGATGTATTCATTAAACTGAATTTTGTGTAATTTGCAAACTTTCAAATATATCTTAGATCACTTTAAGAACAGTTATACAATTTTAACTAGATTTCACCTCCACTTCGTCCGCATGAAATTATTTTCAATTGCTCATAATAAATAGAATTGTTATAACCAATAAATAGTTAAGGAGTAGCCTAGATCACTTCTGACAACTTCTGACTTCAATCATTATTACATGTGAAAAAAAGAATTATGATCATGAGTTACCGCGAATTTTCAGTTGTGAAACAAATGCTCATCAAATTCTCAATTAGAATTAATAATTGCTCAACCTATAAAATGAAGCGTTGTTAACTTATTTGCACAAAAGAAATTTCACAGTAAATTTTAATGAAACTGATTGGTATCACAAAATTGGTGAAGAGCTGTTTAATAATACTCAGCCGATATTTATGCAAAAAAATAAATAATAAATTTATAAAAATTTAAAATTAATAAAAGTAGTGAGGTGTAACGCCCTATGCCCTGGCCTGGTGTATCTATGGCCTGACCATAGTAGGTGAAATCATCAGTAGTCCAAGCGCCAACCGAACGCTTTGTGTCAGATCTTCATATTCGTTTGTGTGAAGTTGGCAAAAAAATTATTTTTTTTTACTTATTATATGCATTTGCATATTACAGATCTCATTCGTTGATGGTTTGTTGATGCAATTTTAATTATTTTATGTTTGTTAAGAATTAGTTTTTGATAAGTTTTATTTTAAAAATACACCACTCTCCTAATATATTTATTAACAACAATTAAAGAACATAATGAACTTAAACAAATAAAAATTAGCAACATAACTTTACAATTTATTTTATTTTTACATCTTTTGCAGTTGTCG
>NW_020438988.1:375789-379039 GCF_000699045.2 Agrilus planipennis | reverse complement strand
TTTAGTTTAAGAAATGTTAAACTAAATGGATATTTACATGAGATTTAATATAATAAGACCCAAAGTTATATTTTTTGTTTGTTATAATTCTTTTAATTTTTTTTTAATAATTTCACAGGAATTACTAATGTTTTTTCTAATCATCTATACTCTATTAATATAGACACCAGAGACAAACAAAAATGCAAAAGGTGGTAGCCGATTTAAATGAGACGAAATTGGTATCAAAATCAACAAAAATAGGGAAGAATATCGAACATACGCGTCATGTTTTTTATTGCTAAATAGTTAGGAAATCGACCCTTTTTTTGTTTTTTGCTAATTAATTCGAAAACTATCTCTGCTAAACAAAATTGTTTTATACAAATTAATTTATGAAGGCGTAGAAGGGCCAAATATTTTTTTTTTTGAAATTTCGATTTGAAAGTCGAAATTTCGAATACTTGCAACTCGAAATTTTGAGTGAGTTACCCATCAATATAAGAACCTTAGGCTTTCATGGTCGGAATCCATAGTACCGTAAAAACATAATTCGGACCGAAGTTCCACGGTCTAAATAAACTGTTAGGTCCAGACGTTTCCGTTGGCAACTGTGGTGGGCATCTTCAAAGGCCACGTTGTCAATGCAAGATTACTGTAGATGGCATTTCAGCCCGAAAGATAATTTTACCCATCAATGTTGTGACGATTGTTGTCTGCGATTCAATTGTCTATTAGGTTAGATTAGGTTCAACTATATAGATTCAACTATATAAACAAAAAAATAACAGAACTACATCACTCATATGGTTCGTTACCTACTTGAAAATTATGATCCTAACGCCTAATTGAAATTAAAACTTAGTTGTAATCATATAACAATACAGTAAGTAAAGACAACACAGAGGACCGTGATTGGTCCTAAAACGGCCTAAGGTAGAAGGGTTTTAATCGGTAGGTCTGAGGACTTCTTCCTCGTTCCTCGGGAGTCCGACACAGTCATAACGAGCGGCTAATTGTCTTTTGAAGACTTCCCCTCTTCCACGAAAACAAAAAAAAGACAAAACAAACGAAATAAGTGTTGTATCACCTTTGTCGTTTCTTAAAATTACCTTACGATTAGAATAGATTAGATTGGGACTTAGTTAGGTTACAATTCAATAAGCATCGAGATTTACAAGTTGAAATTTCATCATGTTACAATTAGAAATCTTGACTTTCAAATACGAAATTTCAAAAACAAATTATATTTGGACCTTTATGCCTTTGTATAAAACTAAACATTTTAAAGAAATGTTTTAAAAAACTATTTTTTTATCATGATGCGATAAAAAAACGCAGAAAATTAAAAAGCATTAAAATACTAGTTATGTTTTATTAATACAATGAAAACGGTGTATGTTACATTTATTTGTATGCTTAACAATATGAATCCGGTTCGATCGCAAAATTTTAAAATGGCAGTTAAAACAGTAAAATTGAAATTTTGATTCGCTGTGGAATGCACAGAAATAAAATGCGTAACATGCGATGAATCTAAATCTGGTTAGCTAGATTAGATTACTCTTCGCAACTAGTTAAGGATGTGGGCTGTTCTAGTTTTAGAGAAATGCGAAGTTTAGCTCAGGATAGAAAAAAATGGAGGTACGTGTCCAAACAGTCTTAGGACTGACGACCCTATGAAGATGATGATGATGATTGACAAAGAATTTTATAGTGAAGTTGGTACATAGCGATTGTAGCTGACTAGATTTAGATTCATCGCATGTTACGCATTTTATTTCTGTGCATTCCACAGCGAATCAAAATTTCAATTTTACTGTTTTAACTGCCATTTTAAAATTTTGCGATCGAACCGGATTCATATTGTTAAGCATACAAATAAATGTAACATACACCGTTTTCATTGTATTAATAAAACATAACTAGTATTTTAATGCTTTTTAATTTTCTGCGTTTTTTTATCGCATCATGATAAAAAAATAGTTTTTTAAAACATTTCTTTAAAATGTTTAGTTTTATACAAAGGCATAAAGGTCCAAATATAATTTGTTTTTGAAATTTCGTATTTGAAAGTCAAGATTTCTAATTGTAACATGATGAAATTTCAACTTGTAAATCTCGATGCTTATTGAATTGTAACCTAACTAAGTCCCAATCTAATCTATTCTAATCGTAAGGTAATTTTAAGAAACGACAAAGGTGATACAACACTTATTTCGTTTGTTTTGTCTTTTTTTTGTTTTCGTGGAAGAGGGGAAGTCTTCAAAAGACAATTAGCCGCTCGTTATGACTGTGTCGGACTCCCGAGGAACGAGGAAGAAGTCCTCAGACCTACCGATTAAAACCCTTCTACCTTAGGCCGTTTTAGGACCAATCACGGTCCTCTGTGTTGTCTTTACTTACTGTATTGTTATATGATTACAACTAAGTTTTAATTTCAATTAGGCGTTAGGATCATAATTTTCAAGTAGGTAACGAACCATATGAGTGATGTAGTTCTGTTATTTTTTTGTTTATATAGTTGAATCTATATAGTTGAACCTAATCTAACCTAATAGACAATTGAATCGCAGACAACAATCGTCACAACATTGATGGGTAAAATTATCTTTCGGGCTGAAATGCCATCTACAGTAATCTTGCATTGACAACGTGGCCTTTGAAGATGCCCACCACAGTTGCCAACGGAAACGTCTGGACCTAACAGTTTATTTAGACCGTGGAACTTCGGTCCGAATTATGTTTTTACGGTACTATGGATTCCGACCATGAAAGCCTAAGGTTCTTATATTGATGGGTAACTCACTCAAAATTTCGAGTTGCAAGTATTCGAAATTTCGACTTTCAAATCGAAATTTCAAAAAAAAAAATATTTGGCCCTTCTACGCCTTCATAAATTAATTTGTATAAAACAATTTTGTTTAGCAGAGATAGTTTTCGAATTAATTAGCAAAAAACAAAAAAAGGGTCGATTTCCTAACTATTTAGCAATAAAAAACATGACGCGTATGTTCGATATTCTTCCCTATTTTTGTTGATTTTGATACCAATTTCGTCTCATTTAAATCGGCTACCACCTTTTGCATTTTTGTTTGTCTCTGGTGTCTATATTAATAGAGTATAGATGATTAGAAAAAACATTAGTAATTCCTGTGAAATTATTAAAAAAAAATTAAAAGAATTATAACAAACAAAAAATATAACTTTGGGTCTTATTATATTAAATCTCATGTAAATATCCATTTAGTTTAACATTTCTTAAACTAAA
>NW_020438988.1:361323-372206 GCF_000699045.2 Agrilus planipennis | reverse complement strand
ACATAAAAAAATTACGTCCTTTATATGGTTTATCCTAATGTACATCATTTTGATAATAAATTATGTGAAAAAATAAAATTATAATAAAAATGTTACTAAATGGAACTGACGATTTTTCACTTAGCTACATTTTTATACAATGTATTTAACTTACATTTGAAATAAGGTAAAAAAAAATAATTTGTTGTCAGTCATAATTACGGAAAGGTTGCACCCTTAATTTACAGCCGGAACGGTTCTTTCGTTATAGAAGACTTTCTGGACGTATTCTTAGATGTTTCTGAAGTTCCGGTGGGTTTTTTAAGCAGTTTTGATGTTGCAGTTGTAGAACCTGAAGAAACTGGTGTATTCGATCCAGATGGCGTTCGAGTCCTAAATTTCAAAAGCACAACGATAATTATAAAGTTTATGCTTTTATCATTAATAAATGTCGAATATTGTGACTTTGCAAAAGGTTAAGCGGTGACAAACGACAATTTTTTTAAAAATCAAACGCAATGTAGAAATGATAGGCGAATAGATACTTTTCTATTTTTAAAATTAGTTAAAAAGAATATACATATTGCAATTAAATTTTAGTATATATATATATATATATCTAAATGTTTAAAAATCAAAACGAAATACTACTGGAAAAACAAGATTAATGTGAAAGTAAAACCGGATGTACTTATATTAATATCCCGTTCTTACAGGTAAGGCGGAACTATAGCGAAGTTGAATATAACGTGTTATGTAAAAAAGTGGACAAAGAAATCACGTAACTCGGAGTTAACATAAGTCGGTATAAAATACTCTATATTAAGAAAAGACATGTTTTGGAAAAAGTTACTAAAAATGGAATCTGAAAAATGTATGCAATAATCTAAAAATATTATTAAATTTAATACATATATTTTAAACGATTATCTTTTAACAAGCGACTACATACAATTTTACATTGGTTTAGGACTTCAGTAAACGTCGGACACTGACGCCAAACAATTAAAAATAAATGCATTCGTTCTATTTATATAAAGCGCTGTATGATTCGGTCAATTAATGTTTGTTTTCACGGTAAGTAAAAACGATATGGAAACAATAACAGTCACTGTTGTATTTTCCTACTGTAACCTTATGATCAATCAGCAATTAAATAATAAAAATTTCAAATGATAAACATAAAACCAAAAACCTAGGACAACCATAATATAAAAGCCTAGGGTACCAAAAAATACTAATTGTAGGTATAATTTAAAAATTAAAAAAAAAACAATATAAATTAAGAAAAAATGTTATTTTATAGATAGTGAAAACCCGCGTAACGTAGGTCCACCAATATTACTAACATCAACGCCTGGATAATCGGAAATTACTTGTAATTGCAAATATTTTTATGGTTTGGAATTCAATTAGAATTTACAAAAGTATCTAATAGCCATAATTGTAATATACACTTAAAAAATTCACATTGAATTGGTTACTTCATAATAGCATCGAAATTTTTTTTAGGATTAAGTTGTATTGGTGATTGTTATATATGTTCAACAGGCCACCATTGTGGCGACTAAGCGTTTGTAATTTAAACTTTGTGGTTATTTTGTCGTTAAGTAATAATAAAGAACGATGTGTTGAAATAGTAAAAAATGAAAAAGTAAACAAATTAATAGGTATAAATGTACAATACACAAATAGTATGTAAACAAATAAGAATAAACTGTAATAAAAAACAAGCGACATTAGGCGCGATACTGATAACAATACCACATAAAAATAGCATAATGGGTTGCTAAATGTAAGACACACAAAAGAAATCATGAAAGGCAAACAATGTAATGATAGAAAGTTATAAATTTGCGATTAATTTCATACAGACAATTATAAGTAAGAATTACCTAGATGGCGTCCTTAATGTGGGAGCGTTAGTCACTGCAGCGGATCGGGACTTGGACAGCCTGGTTAAATGTACATTTTGTTAAAAAATGGAAATGAAATTATTCCGCATAGTTGTTTATTAATCAGTAGGTACTTCTAATGCTATTAAAAATGATCAAACTTTACACACTTCATTTCTACTGTTTTAATAAATTATAAGGAGCATAATGGTTGTGAGACAAATTTGGATATATATATTTAAAAGTCGGATAAAAAAAGATAACAGGCAGTGCAAATAAAAACAGCATAGTATGATGCAGTAAGTACTATGTAACAAAAGTAATTATTGTAAGTACTTAAAATTTTAAGAGTTCCATAAACACGAGCATGCAAAGCGTTAGATAAACTTATTACCCAGTAGACAAAGAGATAGAACATGAGCTTGAAGTAGAAGGTGGCTCTGAATCAGTATCAGCTGACCCTACATAAACCGGTATTCGAGACCTACACATTAAAAATTAAATGAATCATCATCCTGAATTTTATGTTAACGTTTATAGAGTGTAAACATACTTATCAGTGTGAAAATAATTATCTAGTTTAAATTTGTAACAATTGTAACATTATATATTAATATAATTGATCTGATCAAAAAGCGTTATTAAAATGTGAACTGATAATAGACAACAATGGTAAATTAAAAATATATTTTTTAAGGTACTAGTATTTTTAACATTCCGATTTGCTGAGTGGGTACTGATACTGAACAGTAAAATCATTTCGTATATTCTGTCCATTTTGTTAGTTTCTACTTTGACTGAAATCTACAAGTTAAATATATTATTTCAATACGTAATTACTTCATTTAGTTAGAAACAGATTGCTGTACTTTAGTACTTTATCCTTTCAAACATTACTTTTATATTAACTTATTATAAATATGAAGATTCAATGTCATGGTACTTAACATTTAAAAACACCTGCAATGTTACTACCATGTTTTGTCATAGCAGTAATATGTGTAAGTGCATCGATAAATGTTTCCAAATATAATAATATGTACCATCATTTGGGAAGGATAACATCATTCAAAAAGAGAAAAAGTGATTAAAATCACCACCTTCAGCAATAAGACGTATATTGGGAACTGATCGCTTTGGTCATGACGTCTGGTGGTTAAAACTCAAACTATGATATGGTTCCATTGTATGCTTTCAACACGTTAGCTTCATTTGCATTTAGTTAAATAGCAACAAATAAATTATTATCGACTTACTGTTTGTCAGTTCATTTGTTCGTACTAATCCTGCAACTATTTATATGTGCTCTGTTCTAATAAAAACTTTCTTTTCTTTCATAGTTTCCTAGCAGTGTTTTGCAAACCGATAATAAAAAATTAAATTCTTACCTAACAGATTAATAACAGTGATGCAACAGCATTTCGACCGTATTCCTACAGTTAAGAATACGGTTGCGTTTATTCAAAAAGAATTGAAGAATAGCGAGAAATAAAATAAAGTTTATTTTTAGACACAACGTTTTGTAATCGTTAAATTTGTAATTCTATGAACTCTGTCTATTCCACTTTGATGATTGCAGATGAAACCGTATAAGAAGCGCATAATAATCACGAATAATGATTAACCATACAATATCAAAATAAACAAAATAAAATTTTCATAAGAGGATACGATTTTTACTATTTCTTGTTACTAATAAGAAATTAACCTTTAAACGTTTAAGAATTGTTGGATGTCTTCTATAACATTGAATAACTGCTACTGATCCAAACAATTAAAAATTCAACATTTTTGTAAGGCAACATTTTAAAGTTGTAACTTAAAATCAACCATAGTAATTAAGCCACGCCTTTATGTCAATTCCCAATAAGCCTCAGAAGGTTCACTTCTATCTTGCGTGGCAACCACGCATATACTATTTCATGTACATATAAATTGCAATTTCTTAGTAAATAGATATATTACCTTGTTGATGTAACAGAAGTAAGCCCCGTTGGTGTTCTTGGTCGAGGTAACCCTCCATTTGGTTCTAATTTTTTCGCAGTTGAAGATGTACGTCCGCTTAAGGGCGTTCTTCTTGTGGGTATTCGAGAAGGTGTGATATCGTCTAGGATTAAACAAAATCGCAAAAATGTTAATGATCTTTTAAATACTACAAATAATTTATAAACTTAAAACAACGGATTAAATATTTGGTCAGTAATTTATTGAAATTACCAGACAGATTGCGATTTCTGTCTTATTTTATCTCATCAGCACGCAATAGGCAGTCTCGACAAACCACTGGTCAAACCGAATCTGCTCCATATAAGTACTCTTATATGTATAGGTACTAACGAGTTACGGCAATCTTTCGCCAACTATTGATATTTGCTGTTAACTGAAGTCTTTCAAATGTTATATGAGGGCTTTATAAATAGATCTACTGAACTAAGTCGACCAGGCAGCCTATATACCTGAAAGGCACGTAATCGAATTTATCGAAACTACCTAACGTGGAATAATCTTTTTGATCTTATCAGCACGCTATAAGCAATCTCGATAAATCACCAACCAAACTGACAATACTCCATAAAATCATTTTTACATAATATCAAGCTATGACAAATTATCGCACTCTACTAACATTTGCAGCTACCTAAAGTACTTCAAGAACTTAAGCCGTTCTTATTAATTTGGTATATGTACCTTTCACGCCTATAAGTATTCATCGATTTAATTGAATAAATAGAAACATTTGAAACATTTCAGTTACAGTTGAGGCGATTAAAATTGGCAAAGTCCGCAATAAACTATCTGTGAGAATGCACGTATTTTCTTTCCTGTTTCCATTTGGGATTGTAGTTATTTGCTGCGTTTTGTGCTCTTGTTAAGTTAGGAAATGCTTCATCAGTTTGCTTAGGCAAAAGATCAGGGTCGGTTTGGTTAGAATTATATCTTTAAACAAGCGTCTTTCCATTCCTAAATTCCTGAGAATGTTGAACTTTCTTTAAAGTCTGATGCTGACCAACATGTTCAAATTCTGCTTGTCTGCATCTCTTTCCGTTACACACTAATTGATACAAGGTTAATCCTTTTTATTTGTTAGTGTTCACTGCAATTCCAACCTGTCATCTCTTTTATGTTTATACGATGTTTTCTACGTCTGTTTACTCACTACAGACGAAGTAGGCGTTCTGTCAGTAATCGCTCTAGTCAGTTACTAATTGTAAGTTGAAAGGAGTAAGTAAATGCCACAGTTTTATTGCCGACTAGGCCAATTTTGAACGTTCCACCTGCAGCAGCAATACTAGTGGATGCCGATATACTGCCGTAATAAAACAATAAATTTGTTATGGGATCTTACCGGTGCTATCCAAGGACAAGTTTGAACCATGCCTGGAAGGCGGTTTACTTCCTGGTCTGCTACCAGATCTGGAACTTGGACGAGAACTTGGTCTTGAACCACTGGGAGTATAGGCATAGGGAGATCTGTACGAAAATTTCCTTGGTGTTTTTGTGGAGGGTCCTTCTGTATCTGATAGTGATTCTGGGGTGCCTCCTGATAATGATGTTTTGGAATGTCGAGGTGCTCCACTGGAGCTCATTGGTACTGATCTCGCAGATCTTTCTCGTACCTAGAGAAGTATATTAAGTTAAATCGCTTACCCAAAATAAAACATTTTTAACAATCTCGATTAATAAAAATCATGCGAACAGAAAATTTTAAAACATTTCATTTATTTTTTCAGAAATATAAGCAATTTATCCCACAAAAATATTGCTCAAAACTGATTCGTTACGGCAAAGATTAATATTTAATTGTTTAATTACTTTGAACGTTTTAGTAATTATGAAGTGCAGCAAAGACTCGATTATGTAGGTCTCAATATATGATTATCCAAATTATCTACCGCGCTTAAATTATTTTTAAAAGTTATCCTTTCTTAGTCATCCTTTTGAAACCAAACATAACATCATGTATCTAAAATTTGTTTTCTCCCCATATATATTATCTAGATTTTCAATTATCTGTACGATTCTAAAAAGAGCAATCGACCACGCCAATAGAGTCTTTACTGTATATGTATAGTAATAGGTTTTGTACTTCCATGGTTTATTTTATACAAAAATTAAGTCAATNTTTGCGATCGAACCGGATTCATATTGTTAAGCATACAAATAAATGTAACATACACCGTTTTCATTGTATTAATAAAACATAACTAGTATTTTAATGCTTTTTAATTTTCTGCGTTTTTTTATCGCATCATGATAAAAAAATAGTTTTTTAAAACATTTCTTTAAAATGTTTAGTTTTATACAAAGGCATAAAGGTCCAAATATAATTTGTTTTTGAAATTTCGTATTTGAAAGTCAAGATTTCTAATTGTAACATGATGAAATTTCAACTTGTAAATCTCGATGCTTATTGAATTGTAACCTAACTAAGTCCCAATCTAATCTATTCTAATCGTAAGGTAATTTTAAGAAACGACAAAGGTGATACAACACTTATTTCGTTTGTTTTGTCTTTTTTTTGTTTTCGTGGAAGAGGGGAAGTCTTCAAAAGACAATTAGCCGCTCGTTATGACTGTGTCGGACTCCCGAGGAACGAGGAAGAAGTCCTCAGACCTACCGATTAAAACCCTTCTACCTTAGGCCGTTTTAGGACCAATCACGGTCCTCTGTGTTGTCTTTACTTACTGTATTGTTATATGATTACAACTAAGTTTTAATTTCAATTAGGCGTTAGGATCATAATTTTCAAGTAGGTAACGAACCATATGAGTGATGTAGTTCTGTTATTTTTTTGTTTATATAGTTGAATCTATATAGTTGAACCTAATCTAACCTAATAGACAATTGAATCGCAGACAACAATCGTCACAACATTGATGGGTAAAATTATCTTTCGGGCTGAAATGCCATCTACAGTAATCTTGCATTGACAACGTGGCCTTTGAAGATGCCCACCACAGTTGCCAACGGAAACGTCTGGACCTAACAGTTTATTTAGACCGTGGAACTTCGGTCCGAATTATGTTTTTACGGTACTATGGATTCCGACCATGAAAGCCTAAGGTTCTTATATTGATGGGTAACTCACTCAAAATTTCGAGTTGCAAGTATTCGAAATTTCGACTTTCAAATCGAAATTTCAAAAAAAAAAATATTTGGCCCTTCTACGCCTTCATAAATTAATTTGTATAAAACAATTTTGTTTAGCAGAGATAGTTTTCGAATTAATTAGCAAAAAACAAAAAAAGGGTCGATTTCCTAACTATTTAGCAATAAAAAACATGACGCGTATGTTCGATATTCTTCCCTATTTTTGTTGATTTTGATACCAATTTCGTCTCATTTAAATCGGCTACCACCTTTTGCATTTTTGTTTGTCTCTGGTGTCTATATTAATAGAGTATAGATGATTAGAAAAAACATTAGTAATTCCTGTGAAATTATTAAAAAAAAATTAAAAGAATTATAACAAACAAAAAATATAACTTTGGGTCTTATTATATTAAATCTCATGTAAATATCCCAAGAAAATCTTTTAGTAGTATCGGTTTCATGAATATTTTTTTTATATAATATTGTTCTACATTATATATGGTTCAACGGTAGGCTGGTTTTGAAGAGTAAATTTGTGCAACTGACGTAGCTGGTGATAGGACATTTTGAAATTAGCCGACGATTAAAACGTCTAAAAGATTAACATTAACTAAATACCCTATTTTTGATGTCGAGGATGTTGTCGTTTAATTGGAACTTTTAATTACCAATTTCATGTGTTGAACGTTTTATTAACAGGGTTCGGTCGAATCATTAGATTAAATTAGATTACGATATGGAGGAACTGTGATTCATATACATTCGTTATTGGTTCATCTGTACCCTAAAGTTGTAGTATTATTGATATCGTTGTCGATAGCATGTTGTCTCTAGAATTGTTAGACGTAAACATAATAGCGGAACCAATCATTGGGCTACTCTGAACGGCACGTTTCGGGAAGCACATTTAAAATGTAAATGGAATTGCAAGTTAATTACATTGTAAATTCGTTGTTAGGTCGACTTGACGTTTAATAATGCAGCTTTTTTTTTAATTATTTAATTATGTATAATTATTCTTTACATTAGAACGAAAGGCAGTACTGATATAATCATAACACTGTAATTGTCAGTCAAGGGTTATATGAAATTACTGAAAATGTACAAATTCACGGACTGCAATGCTAATTTCGTTCTGGTTGTGACAAATATCATCATTATTATTACACCAGCAACTCTTGTTGTCTCTAAGTAACCAATAGCATATTAAAAAAAGCCGTCTTTAAGTCATGCCTTGATTTTGAGACAACGTCGCAATCGCAGCTCCTCACTAGAGATAATAGAATAGAGTGGATAAGTGACGAGATGAAAGATAGAGGGACTCTCTTTCTGGGTCCGTCAATTAGAATCTTAGAAAAAAGTAAATGTTATCCAGGAATTTTCATAAAATAAAAGTAAGCCTGTTAACTCAACAGAGCCGAATTTTTTTTTGAATCACGGGGACTATAAATATTAAGAAATTAAACTACGGCAAGTTGTAAATAACATATTAATCTTTGTTTATATCCACTCATGCATAATGAATCGACGAATTGAATATAGTAATAGTTATTTAAATAACGAGTATTTCAAGTGACCAAGATACAGAGAATGAGGTTGGGTTGGGATAGCGTAGGCAAGCTTGATTTTTTCTGAACTAGCGCTTCAAATCCGCTTGAAAAAAATTTCGGTGACATAGAGGACTCCGAGAGTGCACCAGGAGTTAAGTGGTATGCACTAGGTTAGGTTGTGGTGAGAGATGATTTCCTGATTAAGATATGTAAAGTGCTATACAATAAGGTTAGGTTATGGTGGGAAAGGTTTTCCTGATTGGCATATATACTGTGGTGCACTATCAACAACGGTGCCAATTCGTCTAAATTTGAACAAGTTCAACTACATAATATTGCTCATAATAAATTATTTTATTTCAGGTTAAGCATGAAAGACTTTTTGTGGTATCAGTATTAGGGTTTTTAGTGAATTTGATAGGAATTTATGCATTCCAACACGGGCATTCTCATGGAGGAAGTTCCCATGGACACTCTCATGGAGTTTCAAATTCTCATGGACATTTGCATAACTCACATGGACATTCTCATGATCATCCTATTGAATTTGACTCAAACGGTGCGAACTCTCAAATAATGAAGGGTGTATTTTTGCATATACTAGCTGACACCTTAGGAAGTGTAGGAGTTATTGTGTCTGCAATTTTGATGCAAACATTTGGCTGGATGATAGCAGATCCAATCTGTTCCATGTTTATATCACTACTAATTATAGTTAGTGTACTTCCATTAATTAAAGATTCAGTATCAATTTTGATGCAAAGACAGCCTGTTTCTTTGGATAATATTCTTCCGCAGTGTTATCAAAAAGTGATAAGTTTAGCTGGAGTGTATTCAGTTCAAGAGCCTCATTTTTGGACTTTATGCAGTGACTTCTATGTAGGCGCTATTAAATTAGAAGTATCAAAAAATGTTGATCCAAGATATGTTATTCAACATACGCAAATGATATTCGCTGCAGCAGGAGTTAGGCAACTTTATGTGCAACTTGATTATACTCCTATGTGATAATGACATCGTAGTGTCAATTTGCATTTAATGTTGGTGGAACCAGGAAGATTGGTAGAGTGAAGCTAAATAAAAATGTCTAAAGTTTTTTAAATTTTATGTAATTATTAAAAAAATAAATATTTTCTGTATTTATCTTCGACTATAATTTTTAACTAAGCAGTAAAGTCTTTAATCGTAAGAAAAAGTATGCCAATGTTCCAGTGTTAAAGAAACTAGTTTTACGCAAAACAATCGTAAATAAAATTATTTGTTTGATGCATCTGCAAAATTTGATCTGGTAAAGCTGTAACAAAGTCAGCAATGAGGCAAAATAGTTTTCTGATTTTTAAAAAAAAAAGTTTAATAATTACGGAAATAATTACCATTTTGTACAACCGTTAAATATTATGTACTCTTAAAATAGCTTTACTAAACAAAAATTTTGCTGATGCACCTTGTATAATTTATGTACCATTTTGGTCTGTCCAGAACTAGCGTTTTTCACACACTGTAAAATCGGAGATAACTAATTTTACAAGATAAATCTACAAAGTTTATTAGTGAAGTTCTTAAAGAATTTGAAAGAAATATAAACGTTAAATACTGAAAATAAGATAAAAAAAGTTTCACCATTTTAAGCGGGTGCGATTTTTGACAATTTTAAAAATTGGTGCAACTATTTTTTTGTTCACCTGATTTTTAATATCTGGCGTCTAATTTGTTTGCAAATTTGCAATAGTTTCACTAAATTAAATTTTGTAAATGTGTCGTACAAATAGTTACAACTCATTTTTCATTTATCTGGATGGGTCGTGACAAAATTTCAAAAAGGTTTTATCTCGTTCAGGTATTCTAACCGATTGAAACGATTTGTACTGGTTTTTAGCATAACTTTCTTAGTGAAAATCGTGGGAATGTATTAAAAAATTAATAGTGTTCATAACGTTGACCTTATGAAGTGAAAAAAAAAACACGCTTATATGATTAATAAATTTCTTTAGTTCATTAAACAATAATTTGTTACATAAAATAAGCATTATAAATATTCAGTAAATAGCAACGTTTGAGGGAGGGGTGCAAAACCCTTAATTTTAGTTGTAGTATTAATAGGCAAAACAAATTTTAGTATATAAAAACTAAATGGAATAACATTACAAATGTTAGATGAAGTAGAAAAATTAGTATCTATCTAAAAAAAAATAAAAACAAAATAAATGGTCCCATTAAAGCCAATTTACAAAATATCTTATACGATAGCATAAATAAAAGAAGAATTTTTAAACTTAATTATCATTTTCAGTAAAACTAAAATCACAACAGCTCGTGATAGAAAGCTTCCATTTGTAAATATGGCAACATAAAAAAATTACGTCCT
>NW_020438988.1:320990-356381 GCF_000699045.2 Agrilus planipennis | reverse complement strand
CGTCTGTTTACTCACTACAGACGAAGTAGGCGTTCTGTCAGTAATCGCTCTAGTCAGTTACTAATTGTAAGTTGAAAGGAGTAAGTAAATGCCACAGTTTTATTGCCGACTAGGCCAATTTTGAACGTTCCACCTGCAGCAGCAATACTAGTGGATGCCGATATACTGCCGTAATAAAACAATAAATTTGTTATGGGATCTTACCGGTGCTATCCAAGGACAAGTTTGAACCATGCCTGGAAGGCGGTTTACTTCCTGGTCTGCTACCAGATCTGGAACTTGGACGAGAACTTGGTCTTGAACCACTGGGAGTATAGGCATAGGGAGATCTGTACGAAAATTTCCTTGGTGTTTTTGTGGAGGGTCCTTCTGTATCTGATAGTGATTCTGGGGTGCCTCCTGATAATGATGTTTTGGAATGTCGAGGTGCTCCACTGGAGCTCATTGGTACTGATCTCGCAGATCTTTCTCGTACCTAGAGAAGTATATTAAGTTAAATCGCTTACCCAAAATAAAACATTTTTAACAATCTCGATTAATAAAAATCATGCGAACAGAAAATTTTAAAACATTTCATTTATTTTTTCAGAAATATAAGCAATTTATCCCACAAAAATATTGCTCAAAACTGATTCGTTACGGCAAAGATTAATATTTAATTGTTTAATTACTTTGAACGTTTTAGTAATTATGAAGTGCAGCAAAGACTCGATTATGTAGGTCTCAATATATGATTATCCAAATTATCTACCGCGCTTAAATTATTTTTAAAAGTTATCCTTTCTTAGTCATCCTTTTGAAACCAAACATAACATCATGTATCTAAAATTTGTTTTCTCCCCATATATATTATCTAGATTTTCAATTATCTGTACGATTCTAAAAAGAGCAATCGACCACGCCAATAGAGTCTTTACTGTATATGTATAGTAATAGGTTTTGTACTTCCATGGTTTATTTTATACAAAAATTAAGTCAATAAACACAAACAATCAATTACATATGTATAATAAACACAATACGACTAATGCTACAATAAGAACTAAAAGTAAAAATGCAATTTCTTGTAATAACTTACCTTACTACATTTGATTAAAATTATGAAAATATTATTTAACCTTTTAGACAATTACCAGAAGAATATACGTATACCTACCTACTTGTTTTGGATTTATAAAATAATTTAATCTAAGTCCATCAAAACATACCTCTTACAACTGTAATTATATACCTCCTATAACTTTAATTATACTTTAAAGTTAATAAATAATAACTGAATACCGTTAATTATTATAAACAGTGAATTTATATAGAACCCTTTTGTTTGCAATTTTAAAATTTAATTACCAGATTTATAACTGCAATTTTAGGAGTATAGTCAATTTATAATCTCATGAGCCTTCACATGTGCGAGAGGCGGAACATTTTGAAAACAATGACTCGGCTTTTTACTATGTATAAACAAACCATTTGGTGTTGACAGGAAGGTCATAAATAATAACAATGAATAGATGGTAATATTGACGACAGGTAATTTTCTATATTTAAAACTTTTCGGCTAATAGAATGCATCCTATGAATTTACAAGTTCAGCGTAGTGGCACCCTATGGTAATTTTTAATCATCATCGTCAGTCCTAAGACTGGTTGGATATGCACCTCTACTCTTTCCTATCCTGAGTTAATCTTCGCATTTCGCGCTTACCGTCCCGCACCCGTACAGCGCCACGCTCCAAACATACATTTTTGACAATCTTTTTCGAATTTCTAAATGAACCGTTCGCGAGCATAGAAGTGACTACTTTTTATTCAAGGCGACTCGACCCTGCGCTATCCTCTGCTTTATATTCTACTTCTACTCCTTCCGTTTTGACTTATCTGACTTCCTAAATTTCCCAAAATCAGTCAGTTCTTCTAACATTTCGTCTCCTATCTTTATATTCGCTCTTTCCCTATTTTTTTTCCCTTGCATACCAGTATTTATTAATTAATATCTGAACTTCATCAAAGTTAGGTATTTAAAAATGATATTGTTGAAAAACATTAATTTAAATGAAATATTAGAAATGACATGGACTTGATATTACCCTGCCGAGTAGACTTACATGATATTTAGGTTATTATTTGAAAGCCAAATAAATATAACATTGAAAATAACTGCAGGATCCCTAAATAACAAATGTACTTTACTAACTGAGACAAATAAAAATCTAGTTATCAACCTATAAACAAAAATTAAAAACTTCTAAATGATATTCAATTAAGAGATACAAGAATTAAAAATTCCAAATGATTATAATACTTTGTTGTTGTTAAATATCACCTTTATATCTTTACTCAAAATGACAAAACTATTTTTATTAATTAATACCGGGATTTTTATTTCATAATTTATAATTTTAATTTTTTCATATTAAAATTTGCCATTATACCGAACTTGTAAATTCATAGGATATATTCTATTGGCTGAAAAGACGTTACCTGTTATTAACATTACCACCTATTCATATGGATTTCGTGTCAGCATCCAGCAGTTTGTCTATAGCTCCAAATAAACTGTAAATGACCACGGCCAATATCTTTAAGCAGAAATGATGAAATTAAGGAACGAGCGGAATTTTACGCAATCCAAGACCAAGGTTTATGATATTCTGACTACCTCTATTCACACTAAATAAATATGGAAAAACAATAATTTTATATATATTAATCATATAGTAGCTGTAAATATAAATTATAAAAATATTAACTTTCTTTAAAAATTTATGATTCGCTCCATTTTAACGGTACTTATTTGTTGTTTGTCTAAATTCTTTTTCACTTCCCCTATATTTATTAATCGTATGCAATTTAACAATTTTACTTAGATATAACAATGAAATGTTATACACGGAAAATTAAGAAAAAGTAGATGATTTAAATTTATAAAATCGATTAATAAGTTAGAATATACGAAGTGTACATACCAATGGCAGTTGTGAAAGATACAACAGTTTATGATGATCCGTCTCGGGTCCAATCACAGCCACTGCCAATTTATGGTTATTGAATTAAATGGATATAACTACTACACTACGTCCAATTTTGCAATTAATTAGTAAAATTAACTGCGCTAAATGTATATAAATTAGGCAAGTAGATCTTTTATTTGCAAAATTGGAAACATAAATTAATAAATTTCGAACTAAATAAAGATCTAAGAGGGGAAATGATATGAATATTAAAGAATATTAAGTATAGAACGATCCTATTGTGCAGTGACTTACGAATCGAAATCTTGCAAAAGCTAAACTTAATAATTAAGAAGCTAGCAAACTAAAACTAAATAAACAAAAATACTAAGTAACCACACCACCAAGAAAACACTCCCATTAAAAATTAGTATTCTAATACAAACCATTTCTTTTTTTATTCACATTAAGATAGATTTCTGAAAACCAATATTCAGTATTTAATTTAATAAACAATTAATATTTTTTAAAATCGATTTACATTGATTATAAATTATTATTTCTTGAAAAATTATTTTTATCAAATATCAATCATATTGTTTAAAATTTAACATTGAATAAAAAAAGTATAAATCATCATTGTTTAGCAATCTTGCATTATTAGTGTGAGTATAAAGTTTGTTTTAGTATTATTACCCAGTGAGTAGTGTGCGGGTGGACACGTGCCATATGAATAGTAGGGCCTGAGGTAGAACCCACGTGCATCGGATATGCACTGCCAACTTCTCCTTTCGCACGTAACTTCTCAAATATTGGCATTAACTCTGCTAAGTGCTCTTCGGCTAGAGTAATATGGTTATACTAATTTATTTGGAGGTAGTATTAATCAAGAAATGTATGTGAGTGTGAAATTTATTTAGATGAAGAAAGGAATAATACCATTTATCAACTTCTACCTTTATAAAATAGGTTCATATTTAAATAAAATTAAATATTATTGACTCTCTTTAACTAGTCAATATTATTAAAAAATGTTTTTTGAAGATTTTAGAAACATGAAAACAGAACCAAGTGAATTATAACAGTAGCAGTAGTAAAAAGTTATTTTGATTGATACATCATGCTAAATAAGATAAAAAGCTCTAACAGGCTTAAAATAAACATTAATAAGGAGGCATGCATATTTTATAGACTCTATATCTGAAACATTTCCAATATTTGTGAAACAACTGAATCTCCTGAGGACCACTTTTACAACAACTATTTTAAACTGGTTCTGATAAACACAGAGACACAAATCTAGCGCCACGTCATTTTCTTACCTTAATATTAAATAACTATTCGTAAGTAGGATACGTAGTAAGTTGTTAGTAGAAAAAGTACTTAAAACCTTACCTTACCATGAATTGCTTATATTCCTGTTTGTCATATTTTATTCTCAAATAATGTTTAAAGGATACCTTGATAATCCACTAACATAAGTACATACAAAACCAGTTATTTTATTACAAATGTAATATATTTAAACTAGTATGCTTTAAAATACTTGAAATAAATATTACCGTTTTATGAAAATGATTCCAATACTGCCCGTATAAAAGGTTATAACTGTAAATTAAGTGTACTGTAATAATACCTTAGTGATAGGCCCAGCAGCAGGCGTGCGTAGTGAGCTGCTTGCAGAACCTGAGCCAGGACTTGAAGCTGATGTTTTAGGTTTGAAGGCAGTCATCGTTTGAGACACGCCATCTGCTAGGATGAACTGCTCGCGAAGTTCTATGTTGGTGCGTCCTTTGGCTGCATATGCCAGATGGAGGAATCAGGAATAATTTGTTTGATGGAGAGGTAGAAGAAAATATGAAGGAAATAGTGGTAAAAGTAAAGGTATAGTTGAAGGTGTGCCAGGAAAGAGCAAACAAACAAAATCAAAATAAGCAAGTTGCCATCAAAATAAAAATTAAGTAAAACTAAGCACAACAAACTTTCNATTTCAATAAAAATAATTCCCGTATTACAATAAATGAAGGAACATAATTAATTTTATACCTTCCTGCAGCTGGGAATCGCGGTCCAACATGAGGTAAGTTGGGATCTGGGCTAAGTTCTCGGCCTGGACTAGTACGGCTGTTGGAAAAATAAACATGCAGCACACAAATTACAAAAGAAAAAAAAAAGAAACGGATGCTTTTATACTCAACAACAACTAATAAATGCCTGTAATCTAAATTGAGTAAATATTCTATTATCTATTAGTTACTGTAATATTACAAAAAAATATATCAAATTGTATTATAATTAGTTAAAAATGGGAATAGATGGCTATTTGTGTTTTGATTGTATTATTATGATATACTTTTGTTAGATGTTTGCATATTAATTAGATGCAATTGATGTCTAAAAACATGCACAAAAAGTCAAATTCAATATTAAAGCAACTGAATATAAGTAAAGATTTACTTAAATAATGAACAGAAAATATTACTATTGTGTTGCAGCACCTGCTTCACTCACGAAAAAGTGTAAGACAAAAAACACTTTATATTTTCACAGTCATATTACATTTATGACTAGACATTTTATTGTAATTCTTCAACTAAAATGAACATAAAAAATTATCCTTTTAGGTTTTTCATCGTTCTAACTTATGAGCATTTAACAAAATGTTTGCTTAAGTGAATGAAGAATAAAATATTACAATCAAACAAAAAGTGCTGCAAACAAAATTAAAGATTTTAAATACTACTTTACATAGAAATATATAATTTTCTAACCTTCCTTTGCGGGATGAAAGAAAACTTGCTGATCCTTTGAAGCTGTATAAATAGTAATTGGTGTTAATAAAACAAAAACGGGTGCATCAAAACAATGAACAATTGATTTTTTTGTTAAAAAACATGCAAAACTTCAGCATCACGACTTTCTCAAAAAAATCAACATTTTTACCTTGAAAATGTTTTAAAATGGACCAATTATTAAAAATTTACTTAAAAATTTTGGGGGGAAGGGGGAAGTTTTTTAAACAGAGAATTTTCTATTTCGGTAAATCACACCTACGTGCATATTCTTGCAAATAAAAGGAAAAACATTCATCTCTTCGTTATTGCATTTTCTTTCTAAAATCTTATGATCCTAAGTAATCAAATTATTTTTAATAAAATGATTTTTACTCATTTGACGCGTGATGTCAAAATTTTAGTACAACTGTCAAATGTTAACTACAATCGAAAAATATCTATTTTTTAGCAAAACTTTAATTTAAAACAGCTTCCTCCGATTTTGGGTCATAAGGTAGGAGAGACAACACTAAGTATATTATCGTGGTTATGTACTTTTTATTTAGGAGAATATGGAACTAGGGGTGTGTTTCGAAATATAACCCAGTATACTAGCTAGTGCTGATGACGTTATAAATCGACGCCATATTGTACTGGTGAGACAAGTGTGACGTAGTAGTATATCAAACGAGCGTATGTGCATCAAACTTTAATAACTTTTGGAGCAAAATTGTTGTAAACGAGCACAAACACTATTCTCAATTTGAGGTCATCAGCACTAGCCAGTATGCTGGGTTATATATCAAAACACACCCCAGATGTGTTACCAAAAAAGAAAGTTTTCTCCTTCCATCACTTTTTCATGTAAGGTTTTTGTAATTAGACAGTTTGCTATTTTCAAAAACAAAGTTATGTTTTCCAAAAAGCTATGATATAGTGGCGAAGCGTGGATTTCTGTTACCAGGGCAAACTCTAAATTTGCCTCTCCCCGCATTGTTTCACAATTAAGTTCAGTCATAAACCTGCAAAGCGTGTTAAGGTTAAGCCGAACACTTACAGAATGCGATGCTTTTTTATTTTAGTATGGATTGCAGTGATTTATTAGATACATAGAAAGGAAGGATTAAAGGTGAAGTGATGGAGGATAATAATATAAAATCTGGGTAAAATCACTCCAAACAAACTTTCCTTTGAGTTTTATTCCTGAAGACTGAAATTGTGAGATATCATTGTAAGAATTAAAATTTTACAAAGGCTTTCAATCATTTAACCCGTAACTGCCACCTAATTCTTTCTAATAAATTTCAAAGTACGTTTTTGTCCAAATCATAAGTTTTACATAAAAAATTGAAGTATTTTTGGAAAATTTCATTATGTTTCATTTCCATGAAAAAACGTTTTTTATGAACTTAAGTCAGTTTTTATGCAGCAGTGGTCTCGATTTTTCATGCTTTTTTTAATCAGAAATGTCTAAATAAACACTTAAAGCCCAAAAATTCCACAAAACGCTTAGAAACCTAAAACGCGTTTCGACACCCAAGACGTCATCCTCAGACTAAAAAAATCTAGAATTCTAATTTCACAGATCAACTACAGGTAAGACGTTTTATACTAAACACTTAGTTATAATAACTTTGACACTATCTAGTCAAGTTTTTAATTTTTTATTACTTTTTGAAAACAGTACTTCTTAAAGAATCTTTTTTAATAGAATACTGAATATATGGACGTTATTAGGTGAAGTAGGAATAAGCTGAAAATTAATTTATATGTGAAATGTGAAAATTTTAATTTTACTATAAACACAAGATACATTTTTTTGAAACTTTCCAATTAATAAACAGAGAAATAAAATTTCAATAAAAATAATTCCCGTATTACANTAAAAATCGTATAATACGCATATTTTTACCAACTTTATTACTTTTTTGCTAAGAACAAAAATTTATTGGGTCTTGCCTGTAATGCTACGCGTTCTGAAAACATTATTTCACGCTTCACGGTGTTTTATTGGTTTCATTGAGCAAGTATTAGATGTTAAAAAATTAATATAATACGCTTCTTTCTCTTATTCATTTATTTTTACCATAGTTATTTCTTAATTATTGCACAAACGGCGTCTGATTCTAATCAGCGTGAAAAGTAAAAGCACTGACAACAAAATAAATAATTAGGATTGAGGTGTTAAACTGAAAAACATACCTTTGTTTACGACCAAGTGAACTGTAAATATCAGGTGAGGATTCACGAATGTCATGTTGTGATCCACGACTGCAGTGAAAGGAAAAGAAAATGTGAAAAACATGCAGAAAGTGCAAAAATGAGAATTAAAAAGTTGAAATTATGATAAAGACAAGGTGACGTGTGAAAGAATGGGAGTATACATTTTGATTAACAAATTTTAGTTATGTTGTTCAATGTACTGATTAATATATTGATATTTATATTGGGAGGGTAAACCATTCCTTCCCCTAGTTTTGGGCAGTTGAAAAATGTAAGAGGCAAACCGAACCCATAGTTAAACGAAATAATTAAAAATAAGATTTAATTTTTTTTGGCAACGATAAACTGACTCTTTTTTCCTGTGCGATCATAATAAAAGCATCGTTTGGTGGCTTGGGTAATGTTAGGTTAATCTAGGTTATGGTTGAAAAAAACAATAGAAACGTGAACTACTCCAAAAGAGAGAAAAAAAAATAAAATTTTATTTTTAACTGATTCGTTTAGCTGTGGGTTCGGTTTAGTTGTTTTATTTATTGTTATTTTTTTAAACCTCCAAAACTAGAGAAAGCAATGGATTTCGACCACAACATATAAATTTTTGTATATGTACATACATTCTTAATCGGCACGGTAAACTGCACAACATACTAAAATTTCAAGAGGTGTAGTTTTTAAAGTAAACAATTACCTTTTGATGTAATAGAATAGGTTGCATTATGCAATAAATAACCATAATCAGTTACATTAGTTGTTTGTCAAATAGAAGTTTTATGAGAAAATGTATTTTCATGCTTTTATAAATACTTTTGATGTTACGACACGATTTCAAAAATTAGGCATTATCTACACATAAGAATCAACATTACTGAATTCTTAAATACTTACGTTGGCTTAATTTTTGATAATTTTCTTATATCTTTGCCATGGCCTGCTTTAATTTGTTTGGCTTTGCAAATTCTATCAACTTCAGGTTGTCTTCTTTGCGTATTTTCCATGAATTCTTTGTGATCTGCAATCAGTTGTTCTGTAGCAGGGATGCTCATTGGAAGTTCCTCACGTTTTAAAGCCAACAACGTGTTTTCAAGCCCTTGCAACCAAGCTAATAATTCTTCTAACGATTCATCGAGGTCACGAAGTGACTGCATGTGAGTTGACAGTTTTTGATATCTTTGTGCTACCCATTGTGAAACTTCATCCCATCTGGTCTGTATAATGGTTATCCAATGTTTTATCACGTTCACAGCATCAGGATGAGCTTTTGCAAGCACACTATGAGCTTGTTCTAATGTATAATCCTTTTCTTGTTCTTTTTCATGAAGTTCATGTCTTATTTTTTCTAAGACATCTAACTGAGCATAAGCTGCATTTTCTTCGTCAGGAACATTACCTGTAAAAAACATTCATGTTCTTCAGATCGTTTTGTTATATTCATTTGAAATAAACTAATAAAACATATTTTGTAATCAATAATAAACACAAATCTTAAAAAAAAAAATTAAATGATGCTTTTAGCCAAAATAGATTTTTCAACACATTTATTTTAAGAAAGTTCTATGAAAAATAAAAAGTGAAGCTAAATGTCTTTAAATTATATCCTATATCTCATTAAGTGCATACCAGCAAATCGCAATTTCATTTCAGCATCAGAGAGCCAATCTAGGAGCATATGAACATTCTTGTGCAATCGTTCAGCTTCATGAAGCGCTTCTTGAAGACGTCTTGACTTATGACGTGTGAGATTTGACACAGATTCCCACAACGTATTTAATTCATTTAATTGAGATTTTATAACAGCTTCATCGGATCTGTTTGCCTTGGATACCAATTCTTGGCCACTACGAACAACAGATTCAATTTGCTTATTACGGTTCTCTAGCTCTTTTTCGAGTTGGCGGTGTTGATCAATTAGATGGTTAACCGTATCTAGATCCCCATGAACAGGAGTATCTTCAGAAAGTTCTCCTTTCACCTAAAAATGTAGATAATTATATGAACAATTAAAACTCAATTATACTTTATTAGATTACTTTTTTAAGCCATTGAAGAAGAGCGTCAATGGCATCTTTAAATTGTCCAGAATAAAGTAACGCTTCCTCAAGTTTTCTTTGTCGGTCCACACTTTTATTGCATACTGAATTCCATTTTGCTTTTAAATCTGACAACATTTGTTTTAGAATGGGTTCATCATTCTTTGGTGCTTTATCTTTAAGAGACTTTCCGATTTTCATAGTGTTATCGTAAGTAGCTTGCTTATTGGAAAGAGCCCTTTGGAATTCCTGATGCTTACTCAAATATACCTTAATCCTTTCGGGATTATTGGTGACATCTTCAATAATTTCATCTAAAGATGATTCGGTTTCTTCTAGCCAGTTCATTAGGCCTAACCACGAGTCGTGAAATTCTTTGGCTTCTTTATAACCTAAATCAAGAGCTCGAGTACGTTCTGCAGATTTAGATGCAACCTTTTCCCATCTGTGTTGAACACTAATAAGTAAATTTTTGATTAGAATAACATCTTGTTTTTGACTGAAGTATTTTAAGTGTGTTCCTTTCTTATCTAAGTTTAACATTGTTTCTCTATGTGCACTGACATCCTTTTGAAAAATTTTATGATCTTCGATTTGATGTTGTACTGTATCTAAGACACGTGACACTGGTTTCAGATTAGACAAAACTTTTTCAGAATTTGTGAGCCAATCAACAAATGCTTGAAGGGCATCGTGAAATTCAGTTGCTTCCTTGAGAGCAATTTCAAGTTTTATCTTTTTGTCGTTAGCTCGCGAGGTTACAGAATCCCAACGTTGTTTTAATGTGCGAAGATTGTGTTGCAAGTTAGAAGCAGCATTTGAACCTAAATGAAGAATAGAAAATAATTAAAAATTACAAAATATAGCATTTGAGAGTGCATTCCTTCTTTTAAAGTGAAAACGAATAATTTATGTGAAATTTTGATTTTTAAAAAGTAATGGTTCTAAATCTTTTATATATTTTTTAATCTGCTAATGAAGAGGTCAATAAAAAACGCGAAAAAGTTAATATAATTATTTTAAATAAGCATCTATTTACCTTTCTTTAGGTATTCTTGACCTCTAGCTAATACTGCTTCAACTTTGGGCCTATTTTCTTCAATTTCATTGTAAATTTCCATAAATCGCTCCAATTGTTCACTAGCCGTTTCAGGAAGACCACCCACTGGCTTACTGGCAGTTATAATACCATCAACATCGCCTAACCAACATAGAAGATCTTGAATTTCCGAGTTGAAGTGCTGTGCTTCATTGAGGGCATCTTCAAGTTCACGTTGCCTATCTGCTGCTTTTTGAAGCAACGATCGCCAAGCAGAATTCAATGTATTAAGTTTACTTTGTGTAACAGAAGCCTCATCTGTTCCTTTGCCACTTTCAATAATTTGTCTTCCAGCGTCATTAAGAGTATCTACACTCGTTTGATGAGCCTGCACGTCATTTACTAACACTTTTAATTTTGCTAATTCAATTTCTAGAATTTGAGGATCTCCCGCAACTGGTTTAAGTTCATCAAGAGTTTTATCTGTTTTACTAATCCAAACTAACAGTTCATTAAGTGCGTGTTGGAATTGACCAAGACGCAGTAAAGCATTCTCTAATAAACGTTGACGTTCAACAATACCTCTTAACAAGTCATCCCAGCGTTTGTTAACAGTCGTGAGTGGCTCTTTAATTACCGCGGCTTTATCTGCTGATGTTCTTTCTGTTAATTCTTGTGCTTGCCTGTAAAAAGAAGTTCAGTTTAAAAACTTTTTGCAGTTGTTTTTTGATGGACTTTTTTGTTCAGAAACTTCATTAGTAAACTAAAAAAGAAAAATTTATTGGAAGGATTCAAGTCAAGGGTTGTAAATTTTTATTGATATAAAATCAACACAGACGTTTCGTTTCAAGACTAAAGTTTCTTATTGATAATGTAATTACATTGTATTGTAGTATTTAATATTTACTTTGTTTTATAGTTAAAAAATAATTATTCTCAAATGGTGCGGTTTATATTTTTAGGTGTAAGAATACATTGCAGAATAAAAGCATTAAATATAATAAGATGGGTATATATAAAATAAATAAAACCACAACAATTTAGAGAAGATCAAATCAACAATAAGTATTATAAAACCTGCTTAACATAGTGTTGAGACTCAGCCATATTTTCAATTTTGACAGTATTAAGGTCCTCAAAATACCAAATAATTATAATACTTGTAATAAGCAGATATAAACCAGGGTGGTCAACGAAATTATAGGGTAAATAGCAAATTGATATCAAAAGTGCAACTTCAGTGATAAAGAAATAAATTATGTGTTGTTAATCTGTTGAAGAAAAGAATTACCGTACGATTTATTCGCGCGGACGTACCAACTACTTACATTAATTTTTCTCACACTATAATAATTATCACCTAATGTACAAACCGCATCACTTGGAAGTAATTACTTTTTAACTATAAAACCTATAAATATTTAATACAATACAATTTAATATCATCATTAAATAATAACTTTAATATGATATGATCAGACAAAATGCTTTTGTTAGACTACACAAAGCTCTTCCTATTATAGCAGAATCTTTTCTAAATTGTTATACTTAAGCCAGATCAATTCATGGATGCTGCGACTATTAAAATTTGATACTAAGTCTATATGTAATTAAAGTAGAAATAAAAACTAATCACACTCCAACATGAAATATTCCTATCAATTGATGCTTTTCTTTATGGCATTAAAACAATTAGTTTAAATAAATATTAAATGTTAATGTCTAGGGCACTAGATTATATAAAAGCATCAAATTTGTTTGCTTTAATCAATCGTTGACATATCAAGGCACACTGAAAGCAGTTTAACCACATTTCAAATTACA
Source organism: Agrilus planipennis (assembly GCF_000699045.2). Taxonomy (NCBI): domain Eukaryota; kingdom Metazoa; phylum Arthropoda; class Insecta; order Coleoptera; family Buprestidae; genus Agrilus; species Agrilus planipennis. The sequence goes on along the minus strand of NW_020438988.1, from coordinate 343,544 downwards.
ACATGCAATTGTTTAATTGCTATATTCTTGCCTTGTTAGACTCCTGATGCCCATGATGTGAAGTTCAGGAAGAAAAAGAGGAAATAATAAATTAGTGACAATGGAAAAAATATTTATATTATTGTATTAAATAAATATGTTAAATTCCGAGTAAATGATACTAAATAATTGTAAATACTAGATGTCTTTGAAAAGGGGAGACAAAAGTATAATTATACTTATATTAAAATATGACAAACTGAACATTGCAAAACGTATTACCTGTTTAGCGCTTCTACTTTCACCATATGTGGATCTACTTCAGCTTTGAATTTCTTTAATTGTTCAATTTGTCTCTTGACTGCATCAATATCTGTACCAAGTGAACCCATCTTCTTGAATTTATTTTCAGCTTCATTTAAGAATTCCAGTAGGTTCTAGAATTGAGTGCATATTAATACATTGCATTATAAAAAAAATGTATTAAAGAAAACATTTGAAAGAGTTACTATACCACACATTTTTTTTAATACATACTTGTAATGTTTCATGGAATTCCATTGCTTTCTCCATAGCATCAATGAGGTTTTCTTCTCTTTTAGCATACAAAGCAGTAATGTTATCCCAAGCATTATCCAAATCCTCAATGTGTTTTTTAACTTCTGGTTTATCTGGTTCACCACATAATTTCATTAGCTGCTTTCCGGAAGTTCTGACTTGATCAACTTCTGGTTTGGTTTGATCTATTTCATTTCGAATTTCTTGCAAAGCAACTTGTTGTTGTTGTATTGCTTTAGGTTCAACGGCTGCTGGCTCTTGACTGTTCAATGAGTCTTCAAGATCTTTTAGAGTTGCCATAACTGCATGAAGTTCTTTCCAGAACTTCTGAGCTGCATCCAGTGCGTCATCTAAAGATCTACCACGGTCTGTTGTTGCTTTTTGAACATCATCCCAAAGGCTCTTTAATTTTTCAAGCTTTCGTTTAACATCTTTAACGGCAGGATCTGAAAGATTTCCAGCTTTGTTGATAACATCGTTTGCAGCTCGTTTTACTGCTGCATAGGCTTCCTTTCTTTTACTAAGGTCTCCAACCAAAGCATTATTATCATCAATTTGATCGCGAATTTTCGGTGGATGAGCTGAGATGGGCTCCTGATTTTGCACTTGTTCTGCGGTGTTTGTTAATGCGCGAAGCATGCCTTCAAGTTTATCAGTAAATTGTGAACTTTCTTGTAAAGCTTGTTCCAAAGCCTGCTGACGTTCCCGTAATTCAATTTTCAAAGCTGAGTAACGTTCATTGCAGCTGTCTAACATTTCTTGTACTTTAGCACCATCATCATCATTGCAAATTTTTATAAGAGCTTCACCAGTTTTATTGAGCTTGTCAACAAGAGGTTTATGTTCATTTATTGAATTTAAGAACATTTCGTTGCGATCTTGCTGCTGTGCAATAAGATTAGGGCGAAGGGCTGGCATTGAAAGCATGGACACTTGTTCTTCCATATCACATAACCAATTGGAAAGTCCAGCGTGCGTATCTTGGAAATGTTCTGCTAGTGGAAGAGCCTGTTCCAATATGCCTAGCCTATCTGAACTTAAAGCAGATACAGTATCCATAGCTTCACGCAGATCTTCCATTTTTTCTCTAATAAATGTAGTATCTTCATTTGGAGGACTTTCTCTAAGAACTTTCCTAGCGGTAGCTAGTACATCTCGTACCCTGCCCTTCTGACTGGATATATCATCATTGAGAGCTTTGTGTTCTTTTAGTTGTACACGTATCAGATCAGGCTCGGCGGAAGGTTTTTCTGCATCCCTAATTTGACTTTCTACTTCTCTAAACCAATCCAAAAGTTCGTCTATATCTCCAGTTACTTCTAGTGCTCGTTGTTTTCCTAAATGAATTCGTTCAGCGCGTCTTTGAATTTGTTCAGCAATTGCATCGAATCGTCTATTGTCTCTAGTTACAAGACTTTCTATTGTAGTTGCACCCTCTCCAGGACTAGCTTGACATAGTTGCGGACCTAAAAGATTAATAGCTTCTAGGACTTGACGAAGTTCTTGCAGATCCAATTCTAATCGTGCAATGTCGTTTTCGTGAGGTTCAGCCGACTGCAATATTGCTTCAGCTCCTTGCATCCATTCAACCAATTTATTATGATGATCATGAAACTGTTGCACCAAAGGAAGGAGATCTTGAGCATGTTTTAGAAGATCTGAGCCACGAGATGTGAGTTCATTATAGCGACGTTGTAATGAATCGAGCTTGTCTTTAAGCTGCAATGCTTCGTCTGAAGAAATATGCCGCATTAATTCAACTCCCGCATCAACAGTACTGTCAACGTCTTGTTGGCGTTGAGAAATGTCTTCTGTTAGATTCTATAAAAACAGTAGTAAAGGAAATGAAATATACCAAATATAAATAATTTACAGCTAAATCGTCCATCTGTTCCAAAAGTCGATCAGTGTGCACCGCTAATACTTTGTATTTGCCAAGTCGATGTTCCATTTCATCCATCCAAACTGCTAGATCTTGATAAGTAAGAACTAAGTGTCGTAACCCTTGACGTGAAGCAGTTAAAAGTTGACCAACATTTTCACTTGCTTCAACCAGAGTTCCATATCGATCAGTAACTTCCTGTAATTTATCTGCTAAGGTAGAAGCTTCATCATCTCCAACCAGAGACATTAAATTGGAAGCAATGTCAGTAAGCTCAGTAAAATCTTGTTTTTTATTAAGAATTTCGTTGTGTAAAGCCTAAAAGACGGTAATTAAGAATTTGCAATAACAAAATAAAAATTGTACTAACATCATGCTCTCTAATTCTACTTTGTATTTTTTCTTCATCTGTGGGAATCATTTCCATATCTTTAACTTTGCGTTCACTGCGATCCAACCATTCTTGAAGTGGCAATAATTTATCTTGGAATTGTTTCGCAACATGCATTGCTCTTTCTAAATCAAGAGTTCGTTGTTGAGCTCCCTGAGTTAGAGCATCAAATCGTCCCATAAGATCTTTTAATTGCTTTTCAATTGCTTTACGTTCTTTCGGATCAGCTTCTTTAGCAATTTCATTACCCATATTAAATAAAGATGACATAGAATTTTGGCGGTCCAAAAGCATTTTCTTTAAAAACTACAACAATATAAAACGTAAATGAAATGGTGAAATAACATCAATGTATAGTATAGCGTAGTACCTTCTGTTCTTGGAGTTGTGCTTTTACTACTTTGTAATCAGCAGACGGAGGTTTCTGATTTGCAACTAATTCTTCTGTATCCGTCAACCATTTCTCCAAACCATCAAGTGCTTCTTGAAATTTACCTGATTGTAGTAAACCAACATCAAGTCTTCTTTCTCGGTCGTTAATCTTAAAAAATTCAATACCAAATATGCAAATATAAATTACAACTTAAACCTTATATACTACCTTTTCTTTGAGATCATTCCATCTATCGTTCATCTTCTCTAAATCTTTTTCAAGGGTGGCAGTATCTACCCCCGGAGCAGCAGACTGAACAAGACCTTGTCCTACTTTATTGCAGTTATCAAGTTTCTTAGCTACAGGTTCTATTTTCTTTGCTCTAAACTTTTTAAAATCTTGTTGTTGAACACGAATAGTATCAACTTCAGAGCCTACGGGTTTCATTTTCTTAAGCTCTTCAGAAGCATCTTGAATGTCATCACAAACACTTGCTTGAGCAAGATAGAAGTTCTCTAATTTCTTTAAAGTATTGTCAAGTTCCTGTTCACGGTTACGTGCTCTTTCATCTAATTTACCCAATTGCTTTCTCAGTCCGTCTACTTGCTGTCTTGTTTGAGCAGTGTCAGGAGCAAATCCACTATCAACAAGTCGTTCGCCTGCATTAACTGCATTGTCAACTTTTGTGGCAGCTTTGTCAATTTTTTTTAGAACTTGTCCAACATTATCAATTTGTACCCTTACTGTTTTAAAGTCACGACCAGGGGGCTTCATTCCATCCAATTCAGCTTCGATGGCAGAAAGATTTACTGTTAAATCTTTTACTTGATCATTGAACTGAGTGACAGCAGTAGCTGCTGATTGAAGATCTAAGCATCGATCGTCAACTTTAGCTTGTAATTCTTTAATACGATCGTGTAAATTATCTACATCGTCTTGAAGGTGATTTGCATCGATTCCGTTTGCAGCAGCTTCATGTATTAAATCTTTTGCTTGTGTGCTGCAGGCCTTAAAAAAAAACATTCTTTCATATCAATTTACAAACTATAAATTTTTTTACCTGCGATGGAACGATTTATTATTTATTAATATTTAATTGAACATGATTTTAAAAATTGTACCATATACAGGGTATCTTACGATGATAGCCCATTAGAATTGTTATAAAATTTTGGGGTGTAAATTTTTGGGGATGCTTTCTTTAAATAAAATAATGCCATTCTTGTAGCACTTCCGGTTATACTGGAAGATGCCATCAACTTTTTTATTTTAAATTGAAAACCCTGTATATTCTTTAATTTTCAGAACCTACGCGTTATTTTAGGACTTTTATAAAGCTTCCCATGTCTAGGTCTACTAATGTTAGAGATATTTTACCTTTATCAAAAAAAAAAAGTTTTTTTAATGACTAAATAAAAATTGCATATTTCTTATATTATGCCACCTGAAGTACTGATATTTGGAAGGAAAATAAGGGGATGCCCATCATCTATTAAAGTCACGTTAAAAGTTGTTTAATATTATACAGAGTAATGAAAATTTAATACTGAATTTGTGTAATTTCGAACCATAAAAACTTTTTTTTAATGTATATTTTTCAGATTCAGCTGTAGAATTTTTCACTCTATCTATCCATACTACACTACTCTGTACCCATCTCATTTAGTTTTTCTGTTATTTAAGTTTTTTATTATAAGTAACTAAAATGATCGAATTTCTAGCAAAGATAGCTATGGAATTGCTAGCAAACTTGAAAACAAACAAAAAACAATAGCTTTGTCACCACGTGCTATTATTAGTGGTAGTTAACTATTAACTTTGTTGTCACCATAAGGCACCCAGTATGTATATGTAAGTACAAAAAAAGTAAGAATACTTTTCATAATAAATTAATAAATGAATATCAATGATTTTACATTTGTTTACTATGTATTGTACCTATGTCCTTTCATTTTAAGTAAATAATTTTCCTAGCATTTGTAACAAACATTAGTAACGATTACTTACTTGCAAAGGTTTATTTAATTTTCCAATGTCGTCCCTTAGAACTTTTATTCTATCAAGTAATTTTGGATCACGTGCTGCACCACCAAGGGCATCATGTGATCCTAGTTTATCTTCACACCTTTCGACGTTATGCTGCAGATCACGAATGTTTTCATTGAAATCAACCAACTTTCTTGCTTGATCTTCAAGGGCTTGCGTTCGGTTAATTAAATCATTGTTAAGTCTATCCCAACGTTGTTTCAAAGATGACAATTCATTCTTTACTACATCTTTATCAGTATCACATGAGGTTAAGAAAGTTTCACCTAGTGAACGAGTATTTTCATATTCTCCGGATTTTTTCCAAACATCATTTCGGAAAGCCTGTAATTCTTTAAGTTGCTTTTCAATATGTTTTCGCTTAAACGACGATGGTTTTAATGAATCTAATTTATCTTCGGCTTGTCGAAGCCATGGCAAAAGGGCTTCTAAAGCTTTATAGTATTTTCGACAATGTTCCTAAAACGAGAAACATTAACAACACTACTTTTTGGATAAAAATTGCAAAAAAAGGCAAAAGAATAAATTCCAGTAAGTCAGTTCGATTTAGCTTATAGAGGACTCGGTTTTTTAAATTTGGTCCTACAATATTAAGCAATTTAAAAGATATTAACAAACGAAAACGGCAAAAAACTGTCACTGATCATTAAAACGTATCATTAAAAGACCTAATTTCGATATCCACGAAGTTATTGTGAAATCGGCATTTTTATTTAAAAATCGTTGGTTTTAGCTTATTCGAGGTGGCACTAAACAATTGCAAAAAAATAGACATGTTTAAATGTTTGTTTTTATATTCATTCTGACAGGAAAATTCTAACCTTGACGTTTAGAGTATCATTTTAAGTAAAAGAGGCTTAAGCTGATTTAAGAAGACTAGACAGGAGACTTAATTTAAGTGGAGGGTATAAAAACGTAGAAATTGGAGACTGTGGTAAATGACTCATTAAACTAAAGTCACCTAAATTACCACCACAAATTGATTACTGCGGACACGTGTTTTGCCCACTTTTTAAACTGGTGTCCGCAATAATCAATTTGGGGTGGTAATTTACATGAGTTTCTTTTTATTGTTGGTTTAATTGGAGGGACTACGTTGATTCTAGAGTGTTTCCGAGTTTTTGGAAGTGCAATAAATGTAAGTAAATGACACACAATTATAATGAGAACGAGAAACTATCAACTGAGGTATTTGCGTTTTGTCTCATTAAATTTTATTAAGGTTTATTGTCTAAATACATGGAAAACTTCAATAGCAGCAAATACCCCCTAGATAACGATACACGGCCTGTACTTGGATATTCATTAAATTTTACCCCTTCCAGTAGAGTAGTTTTCCGTCTCTACGCTATGTGGGATTGTCAAGATACAATAACTTTTACTTACCATACAAGTTTGCAGTCTTGTATGTCTATCAACTGTTTCTCTGCGTAATTTTTCCCAGTTTTGTTGTATTTTGTCAAGCTCTCTTTGTAATGATCGATTGTCAACATTTGGATTTCGAGAAAGCACATCTTTTCCTTTATTCAATAACATAATAATTTCATGTTCTCTACCTAAAACGTCGCGATAAATTGGTTCGTGATGGAATAGTTGCTGTTCCAAAATATCTTTATTAGCTGATACAAGTAAACGTTCCGATAATAAGCTAAGTTCGTCTGACAACCAACCAAGTGTTTTAGCACAAGATTCTTGGAACTGACGCCCGTCTCTTAAAGAACCTAAAATTGAAGGATTTTATAAATTTATAAAATGTAGAAGTCAGTTTAAAATGTAAATTGTAAATTCATTTGAAAACATCAATACAATTTTATATATAACTTAAATCTAACCTTCAATTTCAGCTTTCTTATTTCCCAATTTTTTTTGTAAGTTTTTATATTGTTTATCTATGGTGCCAAGTTTTGATTGAATATCGGCTTTTGATGCAGGATCACTGAGGACTTCAGATAATTGAGCACCTGCTGCTTCTAAATCTGTTAAAAGATGTCTTTGACCATCCAATTGTCTTTCAAGATTTTCGACCTTTCGCAACTGTTCTTCAGGTTCTTTATCGGTTGGTAAATCATTCAAACTATCAGAAATAGCTTGTAAAGCATCATGCAAACGGGTATACTGAGCATCAAATTCACGGCTTGTATCTGCAGCTGCTCCAAGTGAGTTAGCACGGTCTTCTAGTTTACCTAAATAATACAAATACTTATAGAAACATTTCAAATACCTTAATCTTTCAAGACATACCTAATAAGGCAGCCCATCTCTGTTGGATATTTTCTAATTTCTTATCGATTTTCTGACCCTCAGGGGAATTTAAAGTCAAGTACGTCAATACAGCTTCACCAACGTTCAAAAGGTGTTGCATTTGTGGTTGTTGAGATCTGAATTCCTCTCTTAAAACTTGAACTTGTTGTACTTGTGATTGAACCATACGTGAATCGCTAGAGATTGGTCCAAGAACAGTCAACATTCGTTCCTTTGAAGATAACCAAGATGACATAGATTCGTAAGTGTCGTGGAATTCTTTCATGTCTTCTAGGAACTTAATTCTAAATAAAAACAAATTATTATTAATCACAAAAAAACTTGCATCTATCAGTATACCTATCCTTGCAACCATCGTTTAGAGTTTTCCATTTTGTTACAACTTGTTGAAGTTCCCCATTTAATAAATCGGAACCGTATGCATTTGGCTTTCTTTTTAACATATCTTTAATCTGTATTTTTGTAGAATCAAGAAGCGATTGTTTTTCGTATATTTCTTCAATTACTTGTCTAATTTGTTTAACGGTCTTGTCAGCTTCATCCTTGCTGCTAGGAACAGAAGATTTTGGTAATTGTCTTTGAATTCTATCTAAGAATGCATTTAATGTTCTCAGATTATCGAGCTGCTTTTTTAATTCTTCCTTAGTTGATTCTATTTCTGACTGACGATCATTAATTTTAATGCCTAATAGATTGTATCTATTATTAATTTCAGAGAGTTGATGTTGAATAGGAGTAAGCTCTTCTAAATGGAAACCATCTTGACTAGACCTTCTTGAAGAAAAACCACTGGAGCCACCCGGAGATAAAGGAGACTGAATGGAAAGACCCTTGCTGGGCGATGGAGAACGGCCATCATGGGAACCACGTCGCACTAAAAAATTAATTATAATTCATAAAAAAACAAGACGCGTTTACGAAAAACGGCAGTGTATGAAATACAAATACAGAAATACACATACTTGACGTAGGAGTAACAGATGTTCTTTTAGTTGGACTATAAACTTGAGATTTTCTTTTAGGAGATTCTTGAATTTCTCCTCGAATAAGTGAATCATACGAAGATCCAACATCATTAATTGTATCAATCGTTGTGGCAAAATCTCTATATTCCTTAGAAATGGGTTTTAATTCTTCACTTTGGCGCTTTAATGCTTCCATTTCAACGGCTACAGTATCTAAACGAGCAACTTTCTGTTCCATTTTTGCCAACCACACCGTAACCTGTTCTCTAAGCGATTCATATGCATTAAGGTGTTCAACCTTTCGTTTATTTAATTTATGTTTTTCATCAAGAAGTGTATTAAGTTCTCGCCATTGAGTTTCCATAGCTTTAATTCGATCACGAACTGGAGGAGTGTCAGTAACATCTCGTTGATTAATTAAATCTTTTCCAATTTTTATTGTGTCTTCGTACATATTTTGATTTTTGTGTAAATTAACAGCTATTTCCTTCATATGTCGTGCATGTTCTTCAGGCGAAACTTTAAGAAGATCCTGAGAGTCAATTATTTCTAATACACTTGCATACCATTGTTCAAATTTAGTTGCTTGATTATTAAAGACAGTCAAATTGCCATTGATGTCTTCTAAAAAGACTCCACGTTTTTGTACACGGTCAAATAATTTTTCAAAACGTGATTTCACATCGTTCAATTTGGTTTCAATTTTTTTAGCAACTCTAGCATTGCTGGTGGATGCAATCAGCTCATTTGCTGATAAATATACAGAATCAATTGAAGAAATATGTGTGTCTATATCTGATTGGAAAACGCGGTGTTCTCGAAGTTGTTCATCCAAACGTTCTTTAATTAAACTTGCAGGTTTTACCATGTTTTTAAATTGACTCTCAGCAGAATTAAGCCACGAAACTATTGAGTCCAATGCATCTTGTACTCCTTGAGATTGCACCAAAGCTGTATCTAACTCTTGGCATCTTTCAGTTAGAGCTCCACTTAATTTTTTATATTTATTGTCCAGTTCTATGACAGGTTGCTCTATAGCTGAAATTTCAGAAGGAGATATTTGCCCTTCCATGGAATGTAATAGAGAATCGGTTGCCTATAAATATTGATTAAAATTAAATAAATGTTAGATCTATTTACCAGAATACGTTACGTACCTGCTTAGCAGTATCTATGAGTTTACTATTGGCTACAAATTCATTATTAAGCACTTTAGCTCTATTCAGCTGATCTTCAACAGATTTTGGGTCTTCTGCTATAGGCTCGTTTAAGATTCTCAAGGCTCTTGGTTCAGCATCTTTCATCCATTCTATCGCCTTATCTAAAGCATCGTTATATTCTCTTCTACGATTACCAACACCAGACAAACGGTCTTGCAAGTTGTTAGCTCTATGTAACAGATCACGATATCTTTGAGTCACTAGTGATACTTGACTACGGACAGGGGAATCTTGAGATGAATGTGGTTCAATGTGAGATAAACGAGAAGGAAGTGAAGTACGAAAATCGTTAAGAATGTGTAAATATTCCTACAAAAGATTATATTTGTACTAACATTTCTGTAATAGATATTCAATTACCTTGCATTCATCAAAGAACTTTTGTGCAGACATTGTTATAAATCTCAAGTCAGCTTGGTGAGCAATGACATCTGATACAAATTCTCTGATGCTATCAGCACTGGAGTCCAGTCGGTGTAAATCGCTTAAACCTCTCTCTTTATCTTCTAAAACTCGTCGGGCTCTATCTAACCACGTCGAAAAGGTATTTAATTCACTTGTTAATTTAGAAAGCTCATCTTTAGCAGAAAATAGACGTCTTAATAATTTCTCTGTACGATCAACTGCTTTATCATAACGTGTTTTTAAATTACGACTGCTTTTCTCTAACGTTGATATTTCTCCTTTAGAAAGAACATCACCGCCTGTTAGTACTAATTGTCGCACTTGATCACTGCAATGTGACAAATGACTTGCATGTTGATCTAGATCATCCTTAATTTGTTTTAGAGTATTAATTTGATTTCGGAGTTCCTCTTCTACTTCATGAGCAGCATCTTGGGCTGATATTCTGTTTTCTATTTCTTCAATCCATTTGAGAAGTTTCGCTAAAGTTTCATCACAAAGTTTGTACTTCTCTTCAACAGCTTGCTGCAATTTTGAAATCTCTGTTATGGTCACCATTTTTAGTCACGATAAATAAAAGCATATTATTTTGCTACCTTACCTATTTCTGTATAAAATATGGCTTATTAACAAATTAAAAATTAAAAAGGAAAGATATTTTTTTCTATATAAAAATTAATTAAGAATAGTAAAATTACCTTCTGGTATTTTAAATAAAAACAGCAAAATTCATTGTAATCTAGTAGAAACAGTAATAATTTTAAAACTCAATATTAGTTTTCACATTGTACATTCAAATTGCTGTTTTTGTCGAAACAAGCACTGATTTTAAAATAATTATAGAATGAAAAAAAATTTACTAAAGCAAAACATCCCTATACCTAAACACATGCATTCAAGCTCACACAAATGTTTTCATTAGTACAAGAAAAAGCTTATGGTAAATAAATTAGGAAAAAACCTGTAAATAAACAGACATTAAGCATAAAATCGCAAAAGACAAAACGGCACAAGCACTTAAAGTTGCTTTATAGATTCTTTTTTTATATATATAGAAAGCGTCACTGAAACAGTGAAAATACATAGTAGTAAATTGAATATGTATATACATATACAAATATATAGATATATATGTATCATGGTGTATCAAAATCAGAAATAATAAACAAAAAGAAAACATAATGCACAAAACATAAAAAATACATAACATTACTATATAAGAAGTTTAAGTTTGCAAAATGAATCAAAAGCTGCTAATGTTGTGTAATGAATGAATTACAATAAAAATAACAGTAAAAACAAAAACTACCATCATTAATTTTTAAGTAGTTAAAGAAGTCATTAATAATGATTGTAGTTTTGTTTAAATTAAGCATAGTGTTAAAATGAATGTTACAATTAGATGAAGTATGGATTAAAGCTTTGTAAGTCAATTCTGCAATGTAAATTAAGAAAATTTCTGTTGAGCTCGACAACATGAAAGTATGGACTGTGCGACCTTCACACATGTATATAAGTAAAGCTCCTTGGGATACCAGCTGAAAAAATTAATATTGTTTAACATTATTGATGAACAAATTAAATTAATTTCACTAGTTAGTTTAAACAATTGAAAATATTGTAGTTTAGAGAAGTAACATGTGAGGTTACCGTTATATAATCTAATGCAGAAATAGGTCAACATAAAAGAAAAAGCAAATAGCTAGATTAAAAAACATAATAATATTAAATATGAAATTAAGATAAACATTCACGTAAGCAACATTATGAATTGAATATTTCATGCAAATGAGTAAAGCATTGAAGACTGATTAGCGCAAGAGCAAAAATTGCTTATCCAAACGAATAAAATACAATAGTGACAGGAAAAAATGAGGTAACTCACCCTTTGCTCTGCTGGAAGAATTAAACCTTTATCAAGAGCTTTAACAAAATCGATTTGCTTTTTTTCAACGCGATCGTCCAACTTTCCTCCAATTGCATCTACTAAATTGTTATCGATTGATACACATAAAGACGCCACATCACCAGTTTCAGTGTCTTTTATTACAGTAAGTGACGGATCAATTAAATTGATTTCTATCGCCTCAAGTAATGTTAAACGTTTTCTGTTTAAGATATTTGTCGATATAAACGGATTAACGAAGCAACCCGTTGTGGGATTATATAGTCCAAAAACTATAGTTTCAATGAGAGTAAATCCTCGGCTAGGAGTTATTAATAATCCACTATCTATCGCATTTGATAAAGTGTACAGTTTTGATGTAGATGAGTCCAAAATATTTCCTTTCTCCGCATCAATTAAGCCTTTTCTAAAGCTTTCAGGAAGTTTTACTAGTTTCTTTTTATCTCCATCTTTAATTAATGCCGAATCTGGATCTATATAACCAAGAGTGATTGATTCTTTAAGAGTAAGAATATTGTTGGATTGTGGATCTGTAAATTTACTAGTTTTTACATCCAAGTAACCTAATTCTAAAGCACTATCAAAGCTTAGAGGTTCTTTTAAGTAAATTGGTGTATCGCTATTATATATTAATATAAGAGATTTAAGTTTCGTTGTTTGAATTTCAAAAGTGAGACACTTCTTAATATTTACCAATTCTGAGCTTATTGCTTCTTCAATAGTTATGAATTTATTAGAACGGGGATCTTTAATTACTGCTACTTGTGGGTCCAACAATTGCAGTTTAATTGCATCTTCAACAGAATATTCTTCAGCCTGTTTTATTTCTTTTGGTTTGTCTAAGCTGCTAACCATTTTTTCAGTTATTTCATCAAAATCTAAGTCGTCAACATTAATAAGCAGCCCACTTTCTAAAGCCTTGTCGTAGGAATAGGTAAGTTTAGATTTCGTATCCAATACTTTCCCTTTCTCAACATCAATATTTCCATTATTGATACCGGAAATAAGTGACTTAATTTCATCGTTAGTAGTATCCTTATACTGGGTTGTTTTTTGACTAATAAAACCACTTTCTATTGCTTGCCTAAGATTTAAAAACTGCCCTGTCGATGGATTAACAAATTTTCCGGTATCAGGCCTATAGAAAAGATTTTTTATTGCTACATTAATACTTATTGGTTTAGAAGAAGTAACTATTAAACCTTTTTCTTTAGCTTCATTAAGAGAAATTGGTTTATTATTTGGTAATCTATAAATATTTTGCTCTCCGTCAATTAATTTGATCTGTAACGCATCATTTAGAGAGATATATTTATTATCTGTGTTTTTTATAATAGAAATAAAGGGGTTAATTAATTCTTGAGAACAAGCACTATTTATATTGTGTTTTTTTCCTGTAGCCGGATGTATTAGCATATTCGAATGTTCATCATAAAATCCAAACTCAAGAATTTGATAAAGATCAAAATTAGTATTTTCAATATCAATAATCGCGCCAATGTTCAAAGCTTCGTTTAAATTTATGGTCCGTCCAGTTAAAGGAAATTTAAAAGTACCGTTACGTTTGTCGATAATACCAAGTCTGCACGTTTCACTCGTATTTAAAACTTTATTTTGTCTTTTATCAAAGTAACAAGGTAGAAGAGGATTAACAATAAATTTTCTAACCGCTTCATGAAGAGTAATTTTTCGTTGATTTTCGGGATCTATAAATTTACCACTTCTTTCATCATATAAACCCTGATGAATAGCCCGTTGAAGAGATATAGCAGCTCGGTTGTCTATTAGAATTCCTGTGTCTAAGGCTTCCTGTAATGTTATTTCAAAAGGTTCACCTTTTGAAAACACTTTAACCAAAGCAGTTTCACCATTAACAGTATTATTATGAATCGCATCCATTAAAGTCAACTTTTTCCACACACCTAATCTTGTTTCCTTAACGTGTACATTTTCTGGATCAATTATGTTTAGTTCAATGGCTTCAATGAGAGTTACGTAATAGCCTGTTTGAGGATCTAAAAAGAGTCGTGTTTCGGGATGATACAGTTTTAGCAAAGCTTCACTTAAAGAAACAGGAGGCTTAACTTCTACTAAAAGTCCTTTTTCGAAACCTTCACTAAAGTCAAACGTTCGCTGCTTGTCGAGAACTATTCGACCTTCGTTTGTATCTATAAGACCTCCTTCTACAGCTTGATCGAATGTGTAAACATTTTCATCGATTGTCACTAACGTAGATGACGGATCCAGATAACCTCTGCGAATAGCAGGATCTGTTCTATATTTCTGTTTTGTTTTAGGATTAATAAATTTGCCTGTTTTTGGGTCATAGAAGCCTTTGCAAACTGCTTCTGGTAAACTAAGTTGATTTTTGTAAGGAACTATAATTCCTCGATCTTGAGCATCGTATAAGTTAAGTTCAAGTTTACTTCCAGGTTCATACACGACACCTTTCTTAGGATCAATAATATTTATTTTAATGGCATCTTTAAGTGTTAAAATGTCATTTGTACAAGGGTCTTTAATTGTTAAAACGTTCTGATTTATGAAATTTTCATTTATGGCTTCTTCTAAAGTTAGCGAGTAATTGTTAATAACGAATAAACCGGTAAGGGGATCGTATACTTTTTGGGCTAATGTTTCTTGAAGCGACCATGGCAAAATCGTACTTAAAATGTAGCCTTTGTTATAAGCTTGGTCTAATGTAAGATACGGATGAGTCAGGACTCCCTTTTCGGTATCTAACAAGTTCGTGTCAATTGCCTCTTTTATTCCGATTATTTTTCTTTGTTGATCATCTTTAATTTTAGTACTTTCTGGGTCAATCAACTTATTATCAATAGCTTCCTGAATTGTTTCTTCGTCACCTGTGGCAGGATTCAAAATTAAACCGGTTTTAGGAGAATAATAATTCAATAATATTGTTTCCAGAAAGTTAAATACGACTGTCTCGGTTACAATTAACCTTTTATTACAAGCTTCATTTAAACTCAGCCACTGACCGCTTTGTGTATCTAATAATTTTCCAGTATTGAGATCTATTATATTACTTTGAATTGCTTCTTCTAAAGGTAGAAGAACATTAGATTTTATGTCTTTAATGAAACTTATCCTTTTATCGATTATATTTCTTAACAATGTTTCATTTACATCTAAAAATTGTCCCGTTAGAAAGTCTCTTATTTTGCCAGACTCATTTTCATACAACCCTTTAATTACAGCTGCTTCCAAAGAAATGGGTCTTCTGAGAGTCAAAATGTAACCTTCCTGAAAAGCTTGTGGAAAGGGAATTTCATTTAATGTGTCTGTATTTACCAATAATCCTTTTTTCACATCGACAATTTTAGAATCGACAGCATCAAAATACGGAATTATTTGCATGTTTTTGGGATCTCGTATACTAACTGATTTTGGGTCTACAATATTTGTATTCAATGCATCAATTAAGCTTATATCACTACCAGAAACTGGGTCTTTTACTGTAACTGTTTTACGGTCCAAACTATCATTTTCTACAATTTCTTGTAATGTTAACGAAGGCATCTTTTCTTTTGGTTTTTCATCTATATTTATTATCCATTTCAATTTTATAGCTTCAAAAAAGGAAATGCGTTTTCCAGTTTTTGGATCAACCATGTAACCAGTATTTCTATCAATTAAAGTTTTCTGTAATGCTTCTTTTAATGTTACGTAAGTAGGTATTTTCTTTGATAAATCTTTAACAAGGATTTTATTGGGATCAAATATCTGTAGCTTATACACCACCTCTTCAAACTTAATGTACTCAAAAGTCTGAGGATTTACAAAGGCATGCCTTTGAATATCATAAATTCCGATTTCAGATAATTTTTGAGGAGTTACGCATTCTTTAGAAACTTCTAAAACAGGCAAATTCAATTTTCTTTCTACCAAAATAATTTTATTATCATCTATTACCTCTACAATTTCACTTGGATCTATTTCATTCCTTTCTATCAAATGAAATACAGTATCAGGTAATACATTTCCTTGGTGAATAGCTATGCAAACAGATGGATCTATTTTTTTGTTTTTTATAGCCACATCAAGGGGCATTTTGGTATGATTCTCAGATATTTCTGCAGTAGCGATATCCGGCAATTCTTTTGGTTTTGTTAAGTTATTAATGGTAACAGAACCTTCACTCTCACTTATTTTTGCATTTTGTACAGATTCTTCACTTAGCGAACCAACAGAAGATATCGTTTCTCTGGTTACCTTATTTTGAGTATATTCTTTATTTGCTCTTTCTTTTATAGCACTTATAATAGCTTTTCCTGCAAGAGCAGGAGCAATAATCGGAGCAGCTAATCCTCCAACGACAGCTATTAATCCCATTTTAGCAGCTTCTTTAAAATCAACTTTAGTACTTGTGTTTCCGACTTTTACCTCACCTGATTTAGAATCAATTAAACCTTTTTCTACAGCTTCCCTCACAGTAATTGGTTGCTTATTGTTTACGTCATAAATAACAGAATCTGGATTTATTATCTGTTTCTCGAGGACTTCCGAAAATGTTAGTGAAGAATCAGGATTTTGGGGATCTTTAAATTTACCAGTTGTCTGATCGTATACGCTACTATCAAAGGCTTCAGCGATGTTCATTTCATTCATTTGATTCTTACTATCACTTTCAGGTGATACTGAAGACACGGCATCTAAAATTCCTTCTTTAATTGCATCTTTTATTTCAATTACTTTACCTGAGTCAGGATCAGTGTATGTACCTGTATCAATATCGACTAATCCTCTTTTTAGAGCATCAGAAAATGAAACTTTTATGTCTTTTAATGTTGTAGTATTCTTGGACTCTTTTTCATCAACAATAATGCCTCTTTGCTTTGCTTCTTCGATTGATAATATTTCACCTGTTTGTAAGTTTTCAACTTGGTCTTTGTTGATTAATGCATAACCTGTGAGTAATTCAATTATTTTAGTAGTAACAGTGTGCACAGATGTAACAGTTTCTGTTACAGTTGTAACAGGTTCTGATGTTAACGGAATATCTTCAGTAATGGGTTTGATCATTAATTGCCCACTTTGTACTGCTTCAGAAATAGAAACAATTTCTCCTGTTTTTGGGTTTTTGAATTCATTATTATCGACGTCTACTAAATTATCTTCTAATGCCTTTTCAACATCTATACTTTCAGAATTAACAGAAAATGGCAGTGCCATAATAAAATCATTATTAATTGCTTTCTTGATTGGAATCCGTTCTCCTGTAATTGGGTGAACGATTTCTTGTGTTTTAGAATCAATTAACCCCCTTCTGACAGCAATTGGAAATGTCATTCCAACAGGAGGCAGTTTCTCGGGACCTTTTTGTACTTCTTCGTTAAAAATATGTGTTTTAATTGCAGTTTGTAAATCTACAGATCCCAGTACAGTTTTAACTGTAGTATTTACATCATCCACAATTCCAAAAGCAAGAGCTTCTTCCAACGTTATATTTTGTCCTGATGGTTCTTTTAAGGTACTTAAAGGATCTAAAATATCACAAATAACAGCTTCTCTTAGGGTTAAATTGGTTCCCGTTTCGGGATGAATAATTCTGTTGGTGTTTGGTTCAATGAGGCCTTGTTTATAAAGTTCTGGGACTGATAAGCTTCTATTTAATGGAACTAGAATTTCATTTGTACCGTTACCGTCTAAAATACCTCTTTCTACAGCTTCATTAATAGTTAAAATGTCACCATGTTGAGGATCTACAATATGGCCTGAGTTGCCATCTATTTTATTTAGTTCCAAAACTTCTTGCAATGTTAATAATTCGCCTTCAGGAGTAGAAAATATTTCCTTCTTAGAAAGAAGTTTTGCTGTTTGAGGATCAATTAAACCCTTTTCAAGCATTTCTTTTGGTCTTACTATTCTTTTTCGTAATTTTTGAAGAACAACTTTTTTAGCTTCCGATTCTGGCGTTTTAGTTTGAGCGCATCCTATTAAAACTTTGTATTTTGGTTCAACAGTTATTCGTCCCCGAACTTTTTCACCAGGAGTTAAAAACTTTTTGTCATCCGAATCTATTAATGTTGCAACGTCATATTGAATTTCTGAATCCGTTAATTTATCGATAAAATCCGGTGTTAACATCCCTGCTTGAATTGCCTCATGAACAGTATAAATTTTACCTGTTGTTGGACAAGTTACTTTAACACTGTCTAAAACAATTTTCGATTTTGTTTCAATTGTCGATTGAGGAGTGTTTGATACTATTTGTTGTGCAATTTCTGCGCTTTTCTCTTCCACTGGACACATGTCGTATGCGATTTCAATAGGAATATAATCATTACTTTGAGAATCATGAACTAACATTTTTTGAACATGCTTAACTATTTGTTTTTCTGCAACTAGCGGAGTTCCCGCGACAGTTATATGTCCACTTCTTACTGCTTCACTCAAAGGTACATCATTTCCTTTTTTGTTTTTCATTGTATTTTTCTCAAGATTTATAATATTTTTAGCAAGTCCTTCTTTAAAATCTACTTCTTTGTTTGTGGTAGGGTCTATAATCTTAACGGTATTAGGTGAAATCTTACCTTCATGAAGCGCTTTTAGTAGCTGTAAAGATTCGCTTTTTTCGGGTAATATTATTAAAGTTGTACTTGGGTCAAAAATAACTCCTTCTTCTAATTTTACCGGTTCAGGAACTTTATGAGTTTGATGAACATACGCTCTTTCTGCGATTCTTGGACTTGTCAATGGAGTAAGGTCTACATCCATTGTTTCTTCTAATAAAATATAACCCTTTTCAATTGCTTCTTTCATAGTAATACGTCTTTTGTCTAAATTATAATGGCCAGTACTATCTACTATTTTTTTATCAATACTGCGCGAAATGCTTATTTTTCTTTGACTTTTAGGATCAACAACTATTACAGACTGTGGATTTATAATCTTTAGCTTAATACATTCTTCAAAGCTTACCAATCTGTCTGTTCCCGTGATAGTAAAAAGTCCCGTCTCACAATCAAACATCTTTTGTTTAATTGCGTCAGATAAATTCCATCCCTCTGCAGGAATTTCAACTTTAGTATTTGAAAAAATTGTATTTCTTTTTTCTATTTCTATAAAATCTTCTGAGTGTATAGGTAAATTAATTCTCTCTTTACACGTTGTTAAAACCCTATTTTCCGGTTGATCGTCAATTGACTTATTAGCTGATTCAATCTGCTTTTGTACAGTTACGTTTTCATTAGAGCTGTTTTCATCTGGTGACAATTTTCCTTCTTGAAGTGCCTGAGCAATTGAAATTACTTCATTTGTTTCAGGATTTCTAAATGTTTTACTTTCGTTATCAATAAGACCTTTTCGAATTGCTTCTGTGTATGTTAATTTACTGTGAAGATATTTTTCACCACAAGTGGTAACAGTTACATAACGTTGAATTACTTTACAGGTCGTTTGGGTTGTTACATTAACCATTAATAGACTATTTAATAGTGATGCCCCTTCAGGCGATATAAGGTTTTGTGATATAGCATCATTTAAAGGTACTATTTTATTCTTACTGATATCTATAAAGTTTCCAGTTTTAGGATTAATGTAGCCTTTGAAAACAGCTTCAACAACAGTGAGTTCTATGCCTTCTTCAAATATGCCTACTTTTCTTGTTAACATGTTGTATATTTCAGGTTTTACTTCCCCTGTTTTTACCCCCTCTTTGAATGATATCAGTTTTCCATTTTTAATATTTGTTACTAAACTACCTCCTTGTTTTTTACTTATAAAACCTTTTGAACTAGCCGCGTTAAAGCTAATATAGCCAGATTTATCTGGCGTTTGGAACCCGTCGATATCAAAAATTGATTTTTGGGCAACTGATGTAATATAACCCCGGCGCACTGCTTCAGCAATTGTAAATGTTTCACCCGTAACATTATCTTTATAAATTCCATTAGGTTGAATTATACCTTCCTCTAAAGCAGATTTTAATGTTAATAAAGCGCTTGTTTCTCTATTAATCACAGATTTAACACTATCATAATCTAATACACCACAATCAATCGCGTTTAAAATATTTAGTTTATTATGTAAAGGTGAAAATACATTACCTTCGTCATCTAAAAGGTTTAATTCATACGCGTCTTTTAAGGTTAACGGTTTAATGATAAACTGTCTTCGCCTAGCTTCCAAAAAGGAAATCTTTTCATGGGGTAAACAATATTTTCCTAATTTTGGATTAATTATTCCCTCATCTATAGCCTCACTTACAGTGATTTTACGATCTGTTTTACTATCAACAATTTCTCTAATATTGTTTTCAATTATGTTTGTATTTATTGCTGCGTCAATTTGATATTTATTACCCGAATTTCGATCCACAATCCAACCCGTTCTATCATCAACTAGACCTTGACCAAGTGCATCATATAAACATACCGGAACAGTTTTTATTTTAACTTCCTGATGCTTTGAATAAATACGATTTTTTTTAGTAGCTTCTTTAATTGATAACGTTTGGTCGCTCTCCATATAACGTTTTTGTGGTACATCCACACTGTCATTGTTATCGAGCTCATCAGAGCTACTACTGTGCTTTACCTTTACTTGTTTCTCAGATGGATCTATAAAGCTCCTTTCGGCTTCATGTATCTCCCGCTGAATAGCTTCAAGAAGAGTTATTGCATGTTCGTCTTCAATTATACCACAAGGCCCGTAAAGCCGCTCAACTACCTTCGGTTCAATTAAGCCTTGTTTTGCAGCTTCTGAAATGGGGATTTGACTTCCATCTGATGATATTACTATTTTGGCAGTGCGAACATCTATGATTCGAGAAGCGATAGCATCTCTTATAGTCATAATTTCACCAGTAAATGGATTAATTATGCTTGGTGTATCAATAATACTGTCGGTTCCAATTCCTTCATTCACCTTATGCACCCGTTTTAAAGATTTAATTTCACTAAATTGCATTGTAGAGCCCCATTGCTGGGGATCCTGGTAAATAGCAGTTGTTGAAGTATATTTATCGGGGGGACGACCATTTGTTATACTCAGTTCTTCTACTCCATTACTTCCTCTCTTAGTGGAGGTTATATTTTCTTTGGACGATTTCAATCTAAATGTAAATGTAGCACATCACACAAAAATTAAAATGTAAGGATAAAAGTGCAACAGCCACAACAAAATACAATAAAATAACTTACTGCTTGTTGTACCCTGACGAGGAAGAGTAAGATATCGATTGCTCGGAAGATGTTGTTATGTGAAATTCAGAACGGAATGTTTTAAACAGTTGAGGTTCCATTTGCTCAACTAATCGCTGAAAGCGAAAAAAAAAGTTTAATAGAATTATAATTAAAAACACTTTTGTTGTAATATAATTGAAAATTAACCACAACTTCAATAAGTAGTTAAACATGACGAATGTAATATTTCCTTCTCAGAATAATTTGCATTCTTTAAATTACATTTTTAAATGATAACAACGTATTTTTATTATTCAAAAAAACAGGATATCATTTTTAAATAGATATCAATTTCCAATTTAAGCTTTTTCCACACACCTAATCTTGTTTCCTTAACGTGTACATTTTCTGGATCAATTATGTTTAGTTCAATGGCTTCAATGAGAGTTACGTAATAGCCTGTTTGAGGATCTAAAAAGAGTCGTGTTTCGGGATGATACAGTTTTAGCAAAGCTTCACTTAAAGAAACAGGAGGCTTAACTTCTACTAAAAGTCCTTTTTCGAAACCTTCACTAAAGTCAAACGTTCGCTGCTTGTCGAGAACTATTCGACCTTCGTTTGTATCTATAAGACCTCCTTCTACAGCTTGATCGAATGTGTAAACATTTTCATCGATTGTCACTAACGTAGATGACGGATCCAGATAACCTCTGCGAATAGCAGGATCTGTTCTATATTTCTGTTTTGTTTTAGGATTAATAAATTTGCCTGTTTTTGGGTCATAGAAGCCTTTGCAAACTGCTTCTGGTAAACTAAGTTGATTTTTGTAAGGAACTATAATTCCTCGATCTTGAGCATCGTATAAGTTAAGTTCAAGTTTACTTCCAGGTTCATACACGACACCTTTCTTAGGATCAATAATATTTATTTTAATGGCATCTTTAAGTGTTAAAATGTCATTTGTACAAGGGTCTTTAATTGTTAAAACGTTCTGATTTATGAAATTTTCATTTATGGCTTCTTCTAAAGTTAGCGAGTAATTGTTAATAACGAATAAACCGGTAAGGGGATCGTATACTTTTTGGGCTAATGTTTCTTGAAGCGACCATGGCAAAATCGTACTTAAAATGTAGCCTTTGTTATAAGCTTGGTCTAATGTAAGATACGGATGAGTCAGGACTCCCTTTTCGGTATCTAACAAGTTCGTGTCAATTGCCTCTTTTATTCCGATTATTTTTCTTTGTTGATCATCTTTAATTTTAGTACTTTCTGGGTCAATCAACTTATTATCAATAGCTTCCTGAATTGTTTCTTCGTCACCTGTGGCAGGATTCAAAATTAAACCGGTTTTAGGAGAATAATAATTCAATAATATTGTTTCCAGAAAGTTAAATACGACTGTCTCGGTTACAATTAAAGAT